>NC_068360.1:74423247-74450747 GCF_020536995.1 Dreissena polymorpha | reverse complement strand
TTACACCGCTCGGCTATCCACGCTCTTACACCGAGTAATGTATTTCTAAACTTTATATAAGAAAGCTTCGTAGTATCTAAATATTTAACGACAACAACAGAACTCTCCAAATTATTAAATCGTTACACGTTGCAGCGCTTTATAATTTTTAGGTTTGTAAATCGTCTAAAGATGCATATAATGGCTTAGTAGAGTTTGGTAAATGCTCAGTATTTCTGTTTCCTCACAAATATCATAACTACAACGAAAATTTGCGAATCTGAAACATTTGTTTTTAAATTTTGTCAATTTATCAAAATTTGAAAAGGCCCCGTAAAAGTTGTTTTGTGAAAATATTCAATAATGTCGAATTTATAAATACGAGCTTTTGTCCGTAAAACGTGCAGACTTTGTCCAAGATGGCACGTACACTGACATTTAAGTTTGCGGTGTTGTTTATGGCTTGTACACAGGCAGTGCCTTCGATGGCGGAAAAACGAACATTAAAATATTTCAAAGGAAACCTTACTGCCCGACTTTATGAGAAAGACATCGGGTCGGCCATCGACGAGCTACACACGAACAACAGCTTCGAGTGTGCCCTAAGGTGCGCACAAAATAGTTACAGGGGATTTCTTTTCAAACATACTGATAAGTTCGATCAAACTTTCACCTTCACCATACATTTTCAGAACTTTTATGAAACCGAAATTGTTTAATTATAACGTCTTATTTTTATTATAGCGTGGTTTTGTCGTATTGGTTATTTGGAAGTAAACACAAAGTTTTGCTATTCCACAATGCATTTTACAATGACAGTATGCTAACTGTTGTGGATCATGTGCCATGTCGTCTCGGTCGGGTTAACACTTGTATCGGTTAAGTATAAATTCAAAATACAAAGTTATAGTTTAGGTCAAACCAGCTGGGTACTTTGGACATTTAGTTTGTAATGCCATAACCCTTAAGCTAATGATTAATTCAGTTTGCGACATTATAATTCATCCAAAGTCTGGGATTATTCGTCACTTCTGTGACGAGTTCAGTTGTAATTGGTAAAATTTCCATTTTTGTAATGTTTGAAACAAATTTGATGACAACAAAATGCCACTTCTTCGACAAATTTATCTCAGACCTTAATGTGTGCGTTAAAATACGAGCGGACAAGTAGTCTCTAAAAACTAAATCAAATATACCAGCATGTGCTGTTTTAGCATGAGACGTGATACGTTCTAAAAACAAAGTTAGTCCTGTGGCAAAGAACTGACCATATATATAATTCGCACATTTGTAACATACACATTGATAATGTTAAAGTGCCAAAGCATCCTCTCATTAACTGCTTTGTCTGTTTGTATTGTTATAATGTACAACAGTGTATGAAGTGAGGTATATCACGATGTAATTCTAAATTACAAAGAACGAACGAGTTTTCAGAGGTTTTGCTGGATACCGACATTTCATTAAGGTGTAAACTTATATAGATTATGTTTGTTTCTTAGTAATTGAGTAGGTATGTTACATTCATAAAAAAGCACATAATTCGGAGCGAACACTAGATCATATAATATTAAAGCGTTCTTAATAATACGACAAGCTCAATATTCGTTAGTGGATACCTTGTTTTTATCGTTAGTGGATACCTTGTTTGTCGCACAATAGCTGTATAGCTAATGTTACTTGTTGATTATATGCGACGTTAAATAAAGCTTCTTTGTCTTTATCTTTATCTTTATCTTTAATATTATGTTCTAGAAATGGCATATTACAGCCTAGTTTGAGTAACCGATATAAGTTGTTATGCGCGTAACACTCAGCGTCTATAATAAAATGCTTATGTATCGTTGTTACAGATATGTTTTTTAAAACAAAGTGACCCTTTAGCTGAACCAGCATTATAAAAGCCTTTCAAAGCACGTGTTCATAAATGTATTGCCAGGAACAATTTAAAAACAGGCTTATCTTTATCATAGATAAAGGCCAACAATAATTCATTGTTGTCTGTCGAATGTTTTTCAGACAACTACAGACTATACAATACGGCTGGCAACCCGGAGCATTAAGTGGAAGGATACAGTTATTACAAAACTTGAATATCTACAGACAAATTGCAGGTGTCCACAACGACCGCAATGAGTCGCCTTTGTCATTACAGTTTCAACGTTAAATACGTTTATGCTGTAAAACAACATATCGAGCAATTAAATTGTGCTCGTAAACGGATATTCGTTTATGCAGTTAAATGGTTTATTTTATGTTTATTTTATCCGTTCAAAATATATTAGACTAGATGTTCAATGTGTGTTTTCGTTTGTTTTTAAGCAAGTTGCGTGTACTTAAATAAGGACAAGGATTGTATATGCGTCGTATTTGCATAATAGTAGTTAAATATATATTTTTATGCAGATACCACGATTTTCTATAAGTGTTACTCTAGAATGAATGTTTTTCTCAGTGAAGTACTTTCTGTCTTATTATTTGTATATGTATTGTGTGGGCCTCTATTCTTGCAAAAAGTACACGCATGTTTAATACAGGATGACGTTCTTTCTTTTTAAATATCAATGTTGTGTCTGTGTAATCATTTAAAATATACGTGAATATTGTTATTGTGAATTTCAATCTGATGCTTGGAAAAGTGTTTCCCCTTAAAATTAATAGTTTATGTACTTAAATGCCTTTGATTCTGAAGGTTACATAAGATTAGTTAAATTGATATAAAAAATAACCTCAAGACTGAAGTAAAAGTTTTCTTTTTTTTTGTTTGAAAACCCTTCTGCATTTGTGCTCTAAAATTAAGCTTTCAAGTGGGTGAGTGAATTATTAAGTACACATCTTATTTTGCTGTCTTATTATGTATTCTTGACCCCCCCCCCAACGTATTATTTTTCTTATGTGGGTTAGATAAAAAAAAGCTTTTTCTAATGTATTAATATTTAATATGTATTGAACAAAAGTGAAATAAAAAAAGATACATTCTCTTTAAGCAAAACTGTATGACTGATCAGTAGCTTTCATTAATGTATAAGTGTTATTATCAGCTACTTATGTTTTGAGTTTACCATTGACCCATCAGTGTTTTCGCTTTATTGCAATTTGTTTAAACAATAACTTAATGAATTATTTAATTTTGCCACACTCCCCTACCCCCGCCCCCAAGTTAACTCTACGAAATATATATGCACTGAAAAAAATGAATACCCCAAATAATACTTAATGACTTAACAACAACCGCGAGCCATATCCGAGACCTCTCTTAAGATAAATAGAGTTCCTATTGTGTAGCTACATGTGTTTCATCGCCTTGAATCATGAACGCACTTTAATGTCATAGGAAACCCGTATACGCGAACATTGGTATATAAATGTGCGAAGGCTGAAGGTATTGGACGGGGAATGGTTAATTGCAAACTTCGAATGGAATACAGTCCATTAAAATTAAATGTTTGGAATTTCGAAAAAATATGGTACTAGGGTATGTGGGATCAAAATGGAGACACATTTTCTTTTAAAAGCAGAATATGTTAAATTGACTTCTATGAACATCGGTTACCAAATATTTCCATTTCTTGTAAAGACATTGCGTTCAGATTTTGAGGTGCCAACCGAAGAATACTTATTTGTATCCAACTGTTCACTAGTACAAGTTTAATTGTAATTTGCAAGTGTGTGATTATTGTATGTGTCGTATAACATAAAATATTTTTTACTACTTTTAGATTAAGGTGAGCTGAGTTCTTTTATACGTTTTATCAATATATGTATTGATATATGTTTTCTACGATCAAAGGCATTTAAATTATTAAGTTTTTAACTATATTATTAGTTAGTATCATTGTATTCAAAAGAGCATTTGTTCCAAGAATCCATTGATAAATCTGCATTGGAGCCAATGGATCGTTACAAAATACAAATGGTTATTAAAAGGGTAGTTCGAATTTGCACTTCCATTCTTTTACATTTATTATGGCATCACGTTTTATACATCATTTTGTTTTACTGATGGCTGCTCAGCCTTTTTTATTTTGATTGTTTTTTTTATTCAATATAATACATACAATGTATATATGTATATGATCATACAACATAGTGATTGTACAAAGCAATAAAGTTCAGACATGATATACAAGATATGCTAATATATATTTTTTATAGAGAAAAGAAAGGAACAACTGAGGAATAGTTATGAAAAATGATGAGTTGTATAAAGTCGGAAGAAAGCATACTGGACTTGTGTGTTTTGTTGTATATTCACAATGATCTTGTAAGATTGAAAAATAGAAATAAAAAAAATAAACAAAACTATTTTAGAAAGATAAACTAACATTAGAGTGAAATGTATATAAGTGGACAAAATATTATAAGAATTTAATCCGATTCCATTTTTGTTCAAAGATTTGTAATGTGTCATTACTGAAGGCTATTTCTTTTGGATTTTTAGTTTTAGACTATGGACAAAACAATTAAAATTTGGTACTTGTTTTTTGTACTTCATGTTAAAGATAAAATATTTCATCAATATAAGAATAAAATTCACAATATTATTATAGTCTATTGATTTCAATGAATTAATTCCGAAACTTACATTTAAGAAAGATAGTTTGACGTTTAGTTGCTGTTGTTCAAGAAAAGATATTAATTGATTCCAAATTGGCCTGATGTGTTTGCACTCCCAAAAAAGATGTTCTATAGTTTCAATGTTTTCACCGCAGAAGTCACACAGATTTGAGTTAGATAATTTGCATTTAAAGAGATATTTATTTGTAGCTATAATTCTATGGATGTATTTATATTGAAAATTTCTCAGTGTGCTTTCAATAGTTGCTTTATATGGCATGGTAAATATGTGTTTCCAATTAAGTTCATGTTCTCCGAAAAGGACTTGCCATTTATTTTGGATTTTTGAGTTTTCTGTAGGGTTTTTAATTTGTAGTGTGTAAAGTAATTTTTTTTTTTGTTTTTTCTTCCAAGTATGTTTTCTACGAATGTTGTTTGAGTACATGGTGTGTTATTTGTATTGATTTCAGATTTAATATGTATGGGTATACTTTTGATTAGTGTGTAGTACTTCAGAAAATTATTTGAAGGTATTCCGTAAATGTAGCATATATCATCAAACAAGTAGAAATCTTTTATTCTGTAGTCATATACTTGGTCGACATATTTAATGCTTCGTTCAAACCAATCTTTATAGAAAAACGTCTTATTGTTTGAAGTTATGTCTTTATTGCTCCATAAAATTGTTTTACTGTTGATTGTTGCATAGTCAGTTTGCACCAGATTAATTATGATTATTTGTGCAATGTACTTCTTATAAAATAGTATCATGCGCAAACTGGGACTGACAGTGTATACATGTTCTCTTCCGCGACAAGTCTGAATAATAATTCGTTAATTGAAAGTTTTGCTTTTTAGGATCCTTTCAAAATTGTTACATTTTAAATATATTTTTTCCATTGAATGTCAATTTGCGAATTAATGGTTTGGAAGAACTAAATCCCTAATATAGTTGATTTAAACGTTCTACTTTGTTCATCAAATCGTTGTAGATTCTCGGTATGAACACAATTTCGTGTAACGATTTGTTCGGAAACAACTAAAAATATGTATGAGATACTAGATACTAGAAATGGAAAACTATTCTGAGAGAGACTTAAAAAAACATTATTAATAAATACTTTCCATCTACACCTCTTCCACATTTTACATGAAAAACTTTATAATATGTTATGTAGGACAGAAAACGATGTAGTAAATAATATCGTCATGAATAAAAACTGCTAAATATAAAATGAAAAATGTCTCAATTAGGGCTTTATATTTATGGTTCAAAAAGATAAATATTAAAAAATACGAGATCAAAGGAATGATGCTCTTTTAACAAACAGTATTAATGACATCGAATCTAAATGAGGTTATATTCGCAAAAGATATCAGATCTTGCTCGCAGATAAAGCGTTTTAAGAGGAATTACGTTATTTCTTTGTCCTTTTTTGTGTTGTATTCATTATTGATATTAACCTTTAAAAATCAAATTCTAGTTTAGTCCCTATCACTTAAATATGCCAAACCTACTTATTTTAAGACAATGTATCACATATACTAATTTTTTCATTCGTTATTAGTAGAGATGGGATTTTTTTCATTATTCGAATTACTTTGAATATTCAATTATACAAATATCCGAACGTCCGACAAAAAAGTACTGTGCCTGATTGCCGCAAATACTATAACACATAATGGATGCATCTCTGGAAAAAAGGGGATAGAATAATAATTTCTGAACACGATTCATCGATTAATATGTTCGCCATTTATCATTTAATGTAAAGAATTTTCATCAGGTATAATGTTTTTATGATAAATATAGGACCATCATTTCAATTGATTTAATTTCAATATTAATTGCATGAAACCTTATCCTTTTAATTGAAGCACTTGAAATAATAAGAATACGAGAGGATGGCATCGCGCATTGCTCTTTTAGATGGAGAGGAGTTAGGATGTAAGTATAAGATGTATCAAGAACATACAGCTAGTTTAAATGAACGCTTTGGAGTCTAGATTGATATTGTTTGGTTAAATAAATTCTTATAAAATAATCATACATTTCATTATGGATAAAGCAATACAAATGATTTAAAATTAAAGCCATTCGAGTTGCCTCTGTGGTGTTAATGAGAGACACGCTTAACTGCGAAAACATGCCAATTATATTGGACAATAGATTTACACTTTTTCAACCTGAGAGATACCATCACGTAAGACCCTCCAGTACGGCAATAATCATCTCAACCTGAGAGATACCATCACGTAAGACCCTCCAGTACGGCAATAATTATCGAGTTAATACATTGCAGATGTCATCCAAACATAATCTTACGACTGTGTACTTATACTTTTTTTATAATTTACTTTGCATAAAAGTCGAATATTCGATACGGAAATAGGATTCGAATATTCGGCCGAATTTTAATTATTCTAGTTTTCGTTCCCATTCTTAGTTATAATAAATAATCTAAAAAATAACTATATACATATTTCCCTTAGAACAAATTCAAATAGGTGTTAGGTAAAAGGAATAGGTATGTTTCTTACGTTCCCAAACTGTTTAGTCAGACATGTTATTGATGTGCGAGAATGTTCATATCTGCTTTTATCAGGTTGCAGGATCACGTGACTTTGTGGGTTTTCCAAATAAACGTTTATTGATGTAAATACACCGGTAAGTTGGTTCTATTTTTTCAATTAAATTTTTACAACAATCTTTAAGCATTTCAACAAGTGCTTAAAATACAGGTTTTTATGCTGCTTATTGCAATGTGAATAAACCAGGATTACTTTATTTAACAAGCCTGTGTTCTTGTGCAAAAGTCCCTAATGTACTGCACTGTTATGCTTCACGCCATATGACATTTTGTCACCGATTTCATACGTATTTAAAGATTTTTTTCTCATACTTAAAGATATCGGCACCAACTGCTAGAAAAACTGTCTTGTATGCACTTGAGATGTTTGCACATGTATTTGAATTACTTGAGATATTTGAAGAAAGGGTCTTTTACAATGTGTTTACCTCTGAAAACGCCATTGATTTTGCACCCTGCTAATATTAATGACTTTTTTATGCATGCATGTTATGTTTTATAGATGTGCGTAATCGGGGATCATCTCGACTGTCACTTTTGATAGTTTGTGTACAGAGAAGAGACTTATGTAAAGAGCCATTTAACAATATGTGGGTAACAAATATACAACACGATAAAGTAACAAGGGTACAGTTTTATTTCTAACAAATCAACTGCCTTGATTCCATAACACTTTAAATGCTAGGTATTTTTTTCTTTAGTCCAGTCCATAGACACAATCCAAATATCGACATGCAGCATTGAATGATTTGAAAAAAACAATAAAAACATAACAATATATAAAGTTAAGAGACATGAAGAACCAGCATGTTGATCATATTCTCACATATTTTATACAAAAATATAGTTTGGTGTACATATTATGAACACAAAAGCAGTACCTCTGCTTTAGAATAGCATAGTGTGAACAGATATCATAATAAGAAGTTAAGTGCACATAAAATCCCCAAATGGCAGTACCGTTGTATATGAATAAAATGGCGCATAAGAGATCATAATATGTAGTTGAATGTTAATATAATTCACAAAACAGAAGTACTCTACGTATAATTAAATGGTGCAGATGCAATTAACTACTTACAACCTGATGCCAGCGTTCATTTTGTAGCAGATAACTTTCCAAAATCCTTGTGGAAAAAGGAGACATTAATATGCTAGATACAATGCTTTTTAACCTCTTCAAATATCACAAAAAAGCTAATTGCACATCATACAAGAGCTAACTCGCACAGACCAGATAATAAGATACATGCAAGAGACAATTCTTGATGCGATGTTGCCATAACCTCCTCCTCATTTTTGCTTTAAACAGATTGTGGACTATTTCTGCTTTCTAGAGCTTCTTCACCAGACAAACAACGTCTGAGAAAACTAATAGAAACAGCACTGTTCTGAATAGCTTGTATTATGGAGGTTTTATTTTCCTTAACGTCTATCAAAGCTTGTCTGATTTCCCCTGGGGAAATGCTTCTGTTGTTCTAAAATGTAGAGATGATGCTTTGTACAAAATCTAAACTAGAGCTATCACTGAATGTGAATAATACCACCATACAGCACCTTGTCACAGCAAAAGTGTAACTAGTCAGCTATATAGGCCATTTTGAATTTAAACCAAAAGAGGAATGGCCACCAGTACATTTTGCAGTGAAATCATAAAACAAATTGACAGGCAAATGTAGATAATGGTATTGTATGTTTGTATTAAATTTCACCCCACTCTGTTGACAGGCCACATAAATATAACAAATTGAACTTGTGTCTTCAGACGCTAGACAGACAGACAGACCAAAAGACCCATGTCAATCAAATAGAACCCAAATATTCATCATGTCTTTGCTAAATGATAACACTAAAACCCAATTGTGCTTATATTGTAGCACAATGTGAGCTGAAACAACTTGTACTATATTAAGTTTTATTACAGTTAATGTTTTGAATAATATTATATATTTTTACATATCATTAAAGGCAAATTATTACTCATTATATCTGATATGTTAATACAGTATTGCATGATTATATCAGACATGTTAATACATAATTGAGTTATGTATGAAGCTATACTCTATATTCAAATAATTTGAAACCGCTTTTATAAAGTTCTTTACTAGGGCAGTAATTGTAAAGGAATTTAGAGTAATGATTATGTGTATTCTTATAATATGCAAATTATAAGTGAACACATGTTCAATGTATTATTATTTACTTGTTGTAAAAAATTATTACCATCTTTACAGAGTGTGCGGTCTTGACATCTGGGACACAATATGGTATTATATGTTTATCTTCGCTTCGCTTTTCCCACCTATAGCTATTTTACCTGCCAATGTAAATGATATACTTAGGGTTTAACCAAATATTTCATGAATATAGACATCTGATAATCTATTTGAATTCTTTTTCTGCGACAGCATACAGTACAGTACAGGGATAATCAAAAGAAGAATATTGTTGAGATCCATGACTTATTTGAATAAACACAACATCAGGTTTGGATGCAAAGCATAATATGCATAACAATGAACAAATGTCTCGAGAGCGACTAGCAGTCAGTTCCTCGGTTATCAAAAATACGTTTGTTGCACATAAAGACACTTGATGCAACTGACATCAATTTGGCAAAAAAAGATTTATTTCGATGATGTATTTCAAGGCGACAGGTCACAAGCAATGCTATACATGACTCGACGCACAAAATTGCAACGCGACATGTGACAATCTATAATGACATTGGCTATATATATATATATACGATTGACGAAATATCGCGGAATCATCGTGTTATACCGATGTGTTAGATGGTTGACCATCGTGAAGCATTAATATGATAAATTGATACCTGTATATTAATTCATTTTGTGAAAATAACGACGGATTAAAACAGGACAGATCGAAATTTACTAAATTGACTAAACCCATAGGATACCATCATAAACAAACAGCATATCAACATAAACACACAGCAAATCATAATAAACACACAGCAAATCATCATTAATACACATCATATCATCATTAACACACGGCATATCATCATAACACAACATATCATCATAAGCACACAACATATCATCATTTACACACAACATATCAGCATAAACACAAAGCATATCATCATAAACTCACAACATATCATCATAAACACAGAGCATACCATCATAAACACACAACATATTATCATAAACACGCAACATATCATCATACACATATGACTTATCTTTATAAACACAGATCATATTATCATAAACATGCATTTCATCACCACAAACACAACGTATCATCATAAACAGACATTTTATAATCACAAACGAAAATCATATCATCATAAACACACAACATACCATCATTAACACACATTCAATATTTATATACAAACAGCATATCATCATAAACAAACAGCATACTGTCATAAACACACATCATATCATCATAAACACACATCATTTCATCATAAACACACATCATATCACCATATAAGCATGGCATATCATCATCATATCATCATACAATTAAGCATCATAAGCAAATATGATATATGCATGAATACATAAAAATTCTTCATAAACAAACAGCATATTACCATATAAACATAGGATATTATTATAAAAAAGCGGCACATCATCATAATCACACAGAATATCATCAACACCACAACGATGATCACAAAAGCACAGCATATCATCATAAACGCACAGCATATCATCATAAACACAGATAATATTATCATAACCGCACGACATATCACCACTGATAAATGACGTATCATAATAAACACAAAGTATATTATCATAAACACGTGTCATCATCATAAACACATAGGATATCATCATAAACACATAGGATATCATCATAAACACACAACATATCATCATAAACGCACAACATACCATTATAAACACAGAGCATATCATCATAAACACACAACATATCATCATTAACAAATGACTTATCATAATAAACACAAAGTATATTATCATAAACACACATGTCATCATCATCATAAACACACCACATTTCATCATTAACACACACAATACCATCATAAACCGCATATTATCATAAGCACACAGCATATCATCATAAACACACAGCATATCGTCATAAACACATTGCATACAATTTTAATGACACGAAATTCCACCACAATCACACAACATCCATTGCCGTTGAAATGTGCTTGTGTTCTAAAACTAAACTTCATGATTTTTTTAATGTATTACCAAAACGAATTTGTTAATCTGAAAACTATCGAATGCATTCCCAAAGAGTTTTCAATGGCATAAATTTACTTATGGCACAAGATGTTCGTATTCACAGTTTCGCAATTTAGATTCAAAAGAAATGGTCTTCACTGTTTTCTCATACATTATATGCATATACATGTATACATACGATAGCCTGTATGTTTACTTCAATCCTCATAAAATGTATACATACACTTCACGTAACTATAAATTATTTTCTTCAATCCTGCGAAAGCTCACATAACGCTAGTATATTATCTGGTTGACAATGTCATGTCAAAACATGTGCCAGGGAAGCGTACAAATGCCTCCTACGGGTATTCTCTACATCGTAAATGATGACATCGAAGCGGTCAACCCAACAGTATATAATTTACCTTAAAGCTTTGTTTGTTCGTGATTCATCCATTTCCGAATATAATTGCATGTGAGTCATCTAAACCAACGTAAAATTGTCCTGGAAAAGCCTATACAATTAAAACGGATAGCCACTCCTTTATTCTCATACCTGACCTACCAATAAATGTCAGCTCAAGTATTTGATTCAGAGGTTGAGGGAAACTATCGTCAAGCATTATTTCCCATCATCGGATAAGTAATTTGTCCTTGCTATGTAATCTTTTAAAGAATGTGTTCACAGATTGACAGATAATTGTCATTTTTGTCATTAATATAATGTGAAAAAGGAATGTCTTTGATAAAGAAAATCGTAATAAAATATGAAAATAATTATTGAGATGGCATATTGTTACAAGTTTCGCAAAAAGTTTGATTTATGCATTTATGAATATATTAATTTATTTAAATTCTTTATTTATATAGTTTAGTTCTATGTATATTTACTAATTTATTCATGTATTTATTTTTATTATTTTTTTTAAACATTTCGATAAAAGGCAACGTCATCATCCTTTATGCGCTTTATACGGTTTTCAATTGCTAACAACTGGTGGCAAATTTATTCGTTAGGTTCATTAATATACTTGTTTGCATCCGTGTAGTTATTAGACATTTGAAGCTGAATATTGGTTCATGAGAACTATTGCATAACATAAATTTATTGATATTGCTATTTAATCAATTGTATGATCTCGAAAGTATTAACTTTCATTCACGTCTGAATAAACAATATTTTGTTTTATGTTTATGAATCTCGAGAGTGCCGTGCTTGGCTGTCGAGTTAATGATTTATACATTACACACTAACTGACATATACTAACAAATTCGTTAATTGGAAAATACACTTATAGTGATCTTTTTAGGTCGTCTATACAGCCATTGTCAATGGCATTTCGTGTTAATGTAAAATTGTTGATGTTTCATCGAAATGGTTATATAAATAATTTAAACCACCGTTAAGGCAAGGAAAGTGGGATATGAAAAAACATGTAATTAAATAGATTGAACAATTTACGCATTTATTATAGCGTATCGGTTTGCTGAGTAATATTTGTCGAACGTTAGGTAATCTACCTAGGTCCCTTATAATCATTTTATTGAATCATCCAATAATACTCCTGAAAATAAAATACAAGTAGGACAATATCTCAAACAAATACAATAGTAAAATATCGGAAATAACATTATACAATAGATGGTTGTAAAACATGAATGATCCCGTCCTGAAACAAATCGTAAATATGTGCCATTGGTTTTGATATTACAAATAAACATTAAGCTAAATAAGGAATGAGATGTGCCTTCTTAAAAGACAACCGTGAAAGTTCACATTATAGTTCAAGGGTTAAATCGTTCTCTAGATAGTGTGTTACATGTTTCAATGCAGTTGCTGAGGCGTGTCCTTGTTGCTTGCATATCTTTAACTTAATCTCATCCGGTAAACATACCTTAACTTGAGTTTAATAAGTATAGAATTGGGCGTTACCCTGCTAATTTAAAATGCGTGTCATTATGACGGGTCATAGGCAGTGACTGGTTATTATGACCATAAATACATATTGTAAGATAAATTATGTATAAGTATCAGATATATTGATATGCAGGTGTTTCGGGCGAATGCTTAAACCTGGATAAGAAAGTACAAAAGAAGGTCACTTTTTTCTAAACTGAAGGTCAGCAGTATACACCTGTGTTTGTTACATTGCATTCTGATCCCGAATGTATAAGACTTCAAAATTAAATATCTTTGTAGGAGTTTCAGAGAAGTGTACTTGTTGCACGCAAACATAAAAGTGGATTCCGTATTGCACATATCTCTGAACGAGGGTTTCGTAGCTATAATAGATATTGAAAACGGGCACAGTTCTGATTTAAGTCTGGTCACATTCATCGGCGTTTGTCAGCGAATCACTGTAACGACACTGATCACATGTTAACAGTTGTATTTCAATATTTAAATTCCAAAGATATGGAGTTGCTGCAAGCAAAATTTAACCTCAATGTATTAAGTACAAAGAGGGAATTATTCTGTAAAATTGAATGTCCACGTTTTAAGCCATATAATAATTTCTCTGAAATTTAATGTTTGTTTTGAATAACATGTATGCTCTTTATTGTTCTATATCTATTGTCCTGTATGGTACGATAATTGGTCCCTTTGCTGAAAATGGCCATCGTTATTTATAAGATTTTCTCTCCTGATAGTCTTTCTGGAGATATATCATTCTTATTTATTGGTCAGTAATATATCATGCTGTCCCCATGAGTGGAATTTCAATTGAATACATCAAGTCATTACATAGATGTGTTGCACGCAAATTTTAACATGAATTTCATCTAGCACACTTAATTAGGTATGTGTTGCAGAAGTAACATTTAATTTAGTAGCATTAGTATTAAAAGCTTAAATTGACTTTATATTGTCACCGGGCCATACATGTATACTGCCTGTGAGATAACTGACCGTGTGTGAAACAAGTTTTTTGTTTGAAATTAGAATGTTTTAAAGCCCTTATTCAAGTTATTAAAGTAATAGAAAAATGCAGATGTGGCTACAATATTAATCTTTAATTGTGTCCGATATTGTGTGTCAAAACGCTAAAGTACAACAAATATCATTTCACTTAACTTTTTGTGACTGATGCTATTATTTTTCAAATGTGAAGTTGTATTATTGTATGTGAAATATTTAATCTTTTAAGCAACAGGAAACAAATAAATATACTTCATCGAATGAAGGCAAAAGTAAACTGACATTAACATGTGGTACCGCTGTATTAATAAACGCCATTGACCATTATCTGTAATTTCAAATGTCATACCACTGAAACCGTGTTACATAAATATTGTTCGTAGTAATGTTTTTGAACGATTAAATCAATAATATAAGTATTACTAGTTAAACATATGTGTGAACAGTTGGAATATTTAAACGTGTTTATACATTGATATATTTTGGTGAAATGTCTTCGATATGACCCTAACATTTTTGTAAATCTAACTTTTATATATAATCATTTGTCAAGACTTCCTTGCAGAAGTTCAAGAAAACATATAAAATTCATTTAAAACGATACCACGATGAGGCCTTTACAAATTCGGAACACTCAGTTTATAGGACATATCGTGATTTCTTTTGAAAGTCAATAATGTTGAAAACCAGTAATGGCTTGCATATTTGTGTCATGTCATTTATTGATCTGAAAAATTCCATGGTCCGGAAACGTTGTTTATGATTTTAATAATAGTGTAAACACCATGTTATTATATTAAACAGGATTATAACATACCATTGATCGATGAATGTGATTATATTACAGATGTGCCAATCTTACGAGAGGATCCAAATAAATATGTAAATAGTCATGGAGTAAAGCCACAAACGAAGGAATTCTTAACGGTAGATTTTACAATATCGATCGTTATACGTTTGTTTCACAACAAAGTACATCGGTAATAAATAACTTATTCATGAAGTAATATAAATTCGAAAATAAAATCCAACTGGTGTGACGAAAACGGGAAATTTATCGTTTGGGGACATATAGCAAAATGTCATGCAACAACATATTAATCAACACGGGTACCTTTGATTTATCAAGAAGGCTGTAATTAGCGGGTTTAATAAATGCAAGTTGATGTTGCGGTAGTTTGTGAATCACTTGTTTTCAACGGACGTTACGTGTAACAATACAACATCGTCTGTTCGAACACAGTTACAGGACGCGGACCGGTTTGATCGCGAACGTACTAACGACCGAAATCGAAATGCGCTCAGGTTCAATAATTGTCACTCGCGCTGTAGTCGTGAACGTAACCGTAAAATAACACAGGAACTAATTTAACAGGACAAAATAAGATCACTATAAAATATTTAATTAAATTAAAAACGTTATCATTGCAGAATTCAACAGTTCAGGAAATATATAAAAAAAAAACATATCTCATGGGAGAATGTACCAATACATTTGTGTTTAAGCAGTGTCTATCTCACATTGCTCAAATAAAGATGCGTGGCAGTTTTGTACAAATATTGATTGTATGCGTCATACGGTACGTTTCCAGAAATGGAAATTGATAAAACGGTCGATAGATTATTAGACACGGTCAATTATTTTATGTCTGGAAAATAGGCTGGTAGCGATTATTTGACGAATAAAAGAAAACACAGTAAATATATCAAAACATGTAAAGTAATACATTCGAGACAGTCACATGTACATGTTATATGTGTTTGCCAAACACTTTCAACACATTATCGCGTATCATGATTGACCGGCATGTTACGATGCGGGCATTTCCGAACAAACTGCTTTTCATATTTGATTCAATATCGATGGTTCGAGGCCTTCGTCCTGTAGCTTGAAATCTCAAAACATCGATTTGATTGCTTTGTGAGTGACTAAATTTGTTTATGGCAAGGAGCATCCATCATCTTTACTAGTCAATTCTTAAATGGCAAGGAGCAACCATCATCTTAACTTGTAAATTCTTAAATGGCAAGCAGCAACCATCACCTTTACTAGTCAATTCTTAAATGGCAAGGAGCAACCATCATCTTTACTAGTAAATTCTTAAATGGCAAGGAGTTACCATCATCTTTACCAGTAAATTCTTAAATGGGAAGGCGCAACCATCATCTTCACTAGTCAATTCTTAAATGGCAAGGAGCAACCATTACCTTGACTAGTCAATTCTTAAATGGCAAGGAGCAACCATCACCTTTACTAGTCATTTATTAAATGACAAGGAGCAACCATCATCTTTACTAGTCAATTCTTAAATGGCAAGAAGCAACCATCACCTTTACTAGTCAATTCTTAAATGGCAAGGAGCAACCATTACCTTTACTAGTCTGTTCTTGAATGATAAGGAGCAACCATCACCTTGACTAGTTAATTCTTAAATGGCAAGGAGCAACTATCATCTTTACTAGTCATTTCTTAAACGGCAAGGAGCAACCATCATCTTTACAAGTCAATTCTTAAATGGCAAGGAGCAACAATCGCCTTAACTAGTCAAATCTTAAATGGCAAGGAGCAACCATCATCTTTACTATTCAATTCGTAAATGGCAAGGAGCAACCATTACCTTTACTAGTAAATTCTTAAATGGCAAGCAGCAACCATCACCTTTACTAGTCAAATATAAATGGCAAGGAGCAACCGTCACCTTTACTAGTCGATTCTTAAATGGCAAGCAGAAACCATCATCTTTACTAGTCAATTCTTAAATGGCAAGGAGCAACCATCACCTTTACTAGTCAATTCTTAAATGGCAAGGAGCAACCATCACATTTACTAGTCGATTCTTAAATGACAACCAGCAACCATCATCTTTGCTAACTAAGTCTTAAATGGCAAGAAGAAACCATCATCTTTACTTTGTCGTTTCCGTACACGTACCATCTAAAGCGGCTACGATATATTTTAGCTGTATTAGTGTCCGATATTAGCTATACATCATGGAACATTATATTGCTAAGAAAAAGTGAAATAACATCGGCGAGCTTTTACTCTGTATATTTGCAAAATGTTTGCAATATGGGTCAAAATAATCTTACGGTTTCTTAATCACTTTGAAACCTATCCATTAATCATTTTAATAGATTTCCTATACTTACGACACTAGTTCCCTTAAGGTATGTTTGTATTTTTCGATTCACGCGTCACGTTTTCCCACTTATGCTTTTACTTCTTTCTGCAAATATTACTATGCTAGAGATCGGTTTTGACGCGTGGTTGGTTTGTGATTTTTTCTTGGGTAAGTGTGAGGTTCGGCTAGCCCTCGAACCGCTTTAAACCCCTCCGCTTTGCGGAGACCGTTGCAAGCGGTCATTCTAGTGTTGGATAAACAAAAATATAGTTGGTGTTGTGTTGTAAAAGTTATGGATAAGAACAATAATTTACCTCCTAATACAATTTTTATAGTTAAAACATGTGGAGGTATTTTTACAGACTTTAACGAGTGGATCTAATTCTGGGATGACGATGCATTGTTGTTTTCCGTCGTTAGTTTATCTTGTATTGAGAGAAGAAGGACGGTTATAAAATGACCGGAAGTCCAATGGAAATAGTTACGGTTGACTTACATGATTTGCCGAAGCACAAGACACGTTTGTCAAGCACTTTTACTCAATGTATAACAAATCTTGCTCACCTTTAGAAGTTGTTGTTACCAAACATAGAACTAATAATATTTAGAATTAACATTCTCAACTCGATAATTATTTCTGTAAATATTTCTGTTTGGGTCTAACTTTTTTTAAATTCTTTGTCTCGCTCTTTGTCATGTTTTTATTGAACTTAAATAAAAAAAATATCGGCGTCTTGACGGTTTGTTCTATTTTAATAATACATTGAATAGTTGATACGTTATAGATGAAAAAGACGATGAAATATAACATTTATTCAGAACAAGATCGACAGTTATTACAGCAGGAAAATAATTGCTTGTATTTATATTAAAATTGTACATTATACCACTAAAACAATGATGTTAGCTAAAACTCGTTCATTACACGAGCGTTCTGTTTGAATAAGAATTGAGCCAATAGCAACATAATCGCACTATAGCAATACGGTCATCACCATAAACTAACCCTTCATATGACGAAATTTTCCGAAACAAGACGGTTACGAAGGTGCGTCATTTGAATCATGTCGGGCAACACATACAACGCTTTTTATAAGGTCCTATGTATATAGACAAAGAATTCAACAACAAGATCAAACCTTGTATTTTATCCAGAGAAACACATACAAATAACATCAAAAGTAAAAAGGTAAAATACATGCACTGTGTAAAATCTATCTTTTGCATGGTTCACACAACCAGCTTCTTATCCAAACCAGTTTGAAACACTTTAATATTGATAGTAAAATATGTTTCTCAATTTGTGTAATTTTCATGTAAAATAAGTTGTTCAGAACCTTTTTAAATTAAAAAATCAATACAATTTTCATTATAACATATCCTCAAGATTCGCATTCAAATAGCAGGTAGTAAATTATATCTAAAGATTTTATTCAATTTTAAGTTGGATCTTCATGCAAAAATAAAAACAATCATGATTTTTTCCCTAAAGACTTATTGTCAATGTATCATAATAATACACACAGATTTTTTTTGATGGTCATTATTTCCGGATGTACATTGTTTGTATATTTGTTTTGAATTAACACGTGTATTACTGATTAGCAAATTATTTTCGGATAATTTAAAATTCAACAACTGGGAAAAACATATGAATTCAAGCGGGTAAATGAAGACTCAACTTTAAGCATTTATGACATTTTACTAAAAAAAACAAAGATAAAGGTCTCAAGTGGCCAAGTATTTACCACAACTGATTTAACTTCACTAGAAAACTGTGTTTTCATTTAAATGCATTACACATGACTATTACTGTTTCATTAGCACTTTGTGTACACATACATAGTGTCTGTATGATTGTTGTCTGAAACAATATTCAACTGTATACATACACTGTTTCATTAGCACTATGTGTACACATACATAGTGTCTGTATGATTGTTGTCTGAGACAATATTCAACTGTATACATACACTTCACACAAGCTTAAATAATGTCGCTTGATCTTGCGTATTCTCACATAGCACCCGTGCATGGTGCGGTTGCAGGTTGTTGTTATATTTAAAACACCATCACCCTTTCCAAGGAAGCGTCCACATTCTTCCCAAGAGCCTGTTGCAATCCCAACCTCGTAAACTATCCCATCCAAGCGCCCGCCTGAAAACAGTGTGTTATTCGTATGTTACCATACTCAAACGTAGCCCGATCAAAACTGAGAACCCGTACAAAACCACACAATCTTGTCATTTACTGATAACTGTCGAATTTGAATAAGAAATAGTTATGTGATCGGATAAGTCTCAACTAACAAACAGTTTTATCAGTTGACGAATATGAAAAAAAAATACTTACTTTTAGTTAATCATAGATCATCTTCCAATGTTTCATATAACCAATTCTTAGCAAATGCTTTTTCATTTTGTTTTGATTTATGCTACAAATAACAGATTCATTTTAAATAGACATGTGCAACTATGGAAATGCCTTTGTATCAAGTCCTATAGTTATTGTATTTATGCCAATCTTGTAAGTGTTTTGTCTTTTTCCATAAAACGTTGGAGAACGTACCATTTATAATGTGTATACACTCCTACGGTGTGAATATCTTATCGGAAGATATAATTTTGTAAAAAGCAGAAAGCGGAAAATTGAAAATTGTATACAGACAGTGAAACGTCATCACTTCGATGACAAACAAGACTCATAACTTAAAATATGATAGACAATACAAATATAAAGCAATGTTTACAACTTGACAACTCCTTGTTATAGACAATTAAGTGATTGCCTAGAAAAAGTCAGTACGAATGGTCAAGTCATTAGCGCAATAATCAAACCATGTGATTACACATTAAGGAAAAGGCATTATTTTAAATATTGTATTTGTTCCATTTTAACCGAAAGACTTAGGTTTTTAAAGGACAGTAATAGATATCTGTCAACTTAACGAGAATCTGTTAACAATACCACCAAATGTATTAGTAACTACGTACCGCAATTCAAACAATCCATTCGGTTGATTATGGTGACAGTCGTCACCTGGAAAACTCGTCCCAAATCCACCATCCACCATTCATTGGGTTGATCTTTGGTGTGGGTGCAGTATTCATATGTACTGCTGGAATTCCCATCAACGGCCAGCTGCGCGTGATTAACTGGTTTCCACGTCGTGCTTTGTTCTGCTTGTTTAAGCGTTGACAGGCTTTCGTTGTTGGATCCTAGTAAACACGGATGGTTTCAAGTTATTCGTCACATGCATAGCAAAATTACTCAATTAGCGTATGTGTATATAAAACGAACGCCATAATGATGTCGTTTATAAAAGGAATGATATCCATAGCATGTTGCTTCGACGCTTCATCTATACTCCTGTCTGTTCTTGAGACACAAATCATCATTAAAATATCGATTACATTAAAAACACAGTATTTTATCCTAGTCAAATGTTAAAATAAGTGAGTGGGAACATGATTTATGTATAATCTGAATACATTCGTATATCCAAATTCACTTTATCACAACAAAATGACATTTAATTTATTCAAAACCGAGTAAATGACTCAAGATAAATTGTGACATATTGAAATCAAATATGGCGTCATTTTTATTGATAATTCAGTGAATGTAACGTTTTGTTTCAATGTAATCGACTTTATTTCATGAATAATAATTTGGTGATAACTCATGGTACTGAATCGATTCTGCTTTCGCGCGTTAAACCGCGGTAATGTTCATGTGTCCTTTCCATGAAATATTCACTGTAATGACGAAGTCAAAATATAGGTCGCGGTTATTATTGTTGCAGAATAAGCACACTAGTCGAAGGCTTGTCAATCAGTACATCCACGCCACGTAATGGCTTTCTACAGTTATGAATTTTTGCATGTGTATTTCAAAGTAAATGAGTACCTTCCGGGCCTGAGGCTGTATTATGTGAAAACCCAGAGTGTGTCACACCAATACTATAAATTTTCTTACTAAACTCACGAAAGTTTGGAAAAATTTTAAATTATAGCTGAAATTTACAGCTATTTAGTTTTTACTGAAAGATATTTATTTTGGTGTGATTTTACACTGTTCGGCTTAGGGAATCGGAGTACCTGGAAAAAACCCACCTGTTTGGTAGTGTGAAAACCTACCAAAATTACATGCGCCGGGAACAGAAATCGAGCCCGGGTCGCTAGCCGGAAGGCCAATAGTTATTAACCTACATGATCGTTCGCGAAATTAATATTCCACGAACGCATCGCGTTCTCACCTTTTCATTTTTTTTCAGAAACAAGCGCGACAACATGATGCGAGAACACGATAATTCGACTACAGATTGCGATATTAATTTCTGGCATTGCGATCATGCGCTCTTGTATCGTTATTTCGGGCCGTCGTGTTGTGAATGAAACAACGAGGTTGCGGGAATACGATTGAACTACATGCATTAATGTCAAGCAATACTTATTTATTTGAAAAACATACACCATGGTCATTAATTAACCAAAATACACACAAAAACATGTATTCAAGTAACTTAGGATGAATATCCACTATGCAAGATGTATGCAAAGTCACAAGTCCCACTGATGTTACAGTATGCGTGTTATAACACAATGCAATTAACATCTATCATAAACTAAACTTTCAGCTCAGTTCGCGTTTGTTATTTTCATTTTAGAACATTTAATTTATATTTACAACTACCCGTTACATACGTTTTCTGAGTTTGCATTCCTTGTATGTCTTACTGGAAAACTATATCCCTAACGATTATGAACTTGAATTGTGTTTCTGACAATCCTGTCATGAACATAATGATTTCATTTAATATGGAAGTAGACAAAAAGATTTGACAAACCTTATACGTATGCAAATCTTGAATTATTACTGTGCAACCATAAAAATGGAGTAATCTAACAAAACGGATATCTATGACATTTAAATGTTAATTTCTAAATGTATTAAAATTGTATTGCTAAAGTTGATATATTCATATTTAAAAGAAAACAATTTCTAAACAGGGAACGATATAAAAAGCTATATACTTTTTTATTTAAATTTCGACTGACTATTGAAGGAGTTTTTCATCTTAAACTAGTTCAACGGTGTTCGAGTTTAATTGCAAACATTTCAAATCACTTCATTTGGGGCTTTCGGAAAATTATAGAGAAATATTCATAGGTTGACCTTTATCAAAATTCGTTGAAATAATTAAAAAGTTGCAAAAACAAAATCAACTAATTATTGCTTATTACGGACTTCAAAATGGACTATATGATCATGATCATACTGCTTATAAAATCGATGATAATTATAATACTGCTTGTGATACGGACGATCATGACCAAACTCGTTGTGAAACTGATGCTAATGACCCTTGCTTGTGATTACTATGACCATTACAAAATTACTATTGACACGGATGATGATGGCAATGCTCTTTTTGGGACTGATTACCATAAAATGCTTGTGACACTGTCCATCACAACAATCATAAACATAACACTGATGGGCCCATGATTATAATCAAGATCGTCACTGGCATAATCTGGGTAGTGATAATGGGTGTCTGCGTGAGGATGATGTTCTTGCAGAGATTTTACAATTTATACACGTCTAATGATTCAAACTAACTTGTTGACAAAATATTAGGACAAGCGTGGACACTTACATTAAAAGCACTAAAGGATACCATGGCAAAACGAAATTTTGTACAACAAAGTGCCATCTTAAGGTATAACAATGTAACATGTTATTTTAAAATGAATAAACAATTAAAAACTGTACTTTTGTCTTTATTGTGGTGATTGTATCGTACTGAATGGTATGTGCCTGATACTCTTTCTGGAGTTTTATGATTCCTGTATTGGTCAGAAATATATCATGCTGTTCCCATGAGTGAAATTTAAATTAAATACGTCAAGTCATTACATAGATGTTTTGCACGCAACTTTTAACATGAATTTCACCAGGCACAATTAATCAGGTATGTGTTGCAGAAGTAACATTAGTAGCATTAGTATTAATTGCTTAAATTGACTTTTTATTGTCACCTAACCATAAAGGTATACTGTCGGTGAGATTATGTACCGTGTGTGAGACAATGTTTTTGTTTGAAATTAGAATGTTTTAAAGCCCTTATTCAAGTAATTCAAATAATAGGAAAATTTATATGTGGCTGCAATATTAACCTTTAATTATGTCCGATATTGTGTGTCAATACGCTTAAGTACAACAAATATCATTTCACTAAACTTTTTGTGGCTGTTGATATTATTTTTCAAATGTGCAGTTGTATTATTGTATGAGAAACATTTGATCTTTGAAGCAACAGGAAAAAAATAAACATACTGCATCGAATAAAGGCAAAAGTAAACTGACATTAACATGAGGTACCGCTGTATTAATAAGCGCCATTGAATATGATCTGTAATTTAAAATTTCATAGAAATATTCATAGAGTTGCGCACTTTTAATTAACATAGATTTCATTCCGAATACCACTGAAATCGTGAAACATAAATATTATTCGCATTAATGCTTTTGAACGATTAAATCTATAATATAAGTATTACTAGTTAAACGTATGTGTGAACAGTTGGAATATTTAAACTTGTTTATACATTGATACATTTGGGTGAAATGTCTTCGATATGCTCCTTACCTTTAATTTAATCTAACTTTTATATATAATCATTTGTTAAGACTTCCTTGTAGAAGTTCAAGAAAACATATCAAATTCATTTAAAACGATACCGCGATGAGGCCTTTACAAAATCGGAACAATCAGTATATAGGACCTATCGTGATGTCTTGAAAGTCAATAATGTTTAAAACCAGTAATGGCTTGCATATGTGTGTCATGTCATGTCATGTCATTTATTGATCTCAACATTCGCATGGTCCGGAAATGTTGCGATTTTAACAATAGTGGAAACACCATGTTATTATATTAGTCAAGATAATAAGATGCCATCGCTCGATGAATGTGATTATATTACAGATGTGCCAATCTTACGAGACGATCCAAATAAATATGTAAATAGAGTAAAGCCACAAACGAACGGATTCTCAACGGTAGATTTCACAATATCGATCTTTATACGTTTATTTCACAACAAAGCACATCGGTAATACATAATTTATTCACGAAGTAATATAACGTCGAAAATAAATTTCAATTGGTGTGACGAAAACGGGAAATTTATCGTTTGGGGACATATAGCAAAATGTCATGCACGAACAGATTTATCAACACGAATACCTTTGATATATCAAGAAGGCTGTAATTAGCGGGTTTAATAAAGTCGATTTTGCGGTAAGTTGTGCATCCTTTGTTTTCAAAGGACGTTACGTGTAACAAAACCGTTTTGCCTGCTAGAACACAGTCACAGGACGCGGAGTGATTTGATCGCGAACGTACTAACGAAATGCGCTCAGTAGGTTCAATAAGTGTCACTCGCGCGGTAGTCGTGAACGTAACTGTAACATTTCACAGGAATTCAAATATTTAATTTAATTAAAAACCTTAACCATAGTAGAATTAAACAGTTCAGAAAACACTATTAAAAAAATGACGTCTCATGGAAGATTGTATCAATATT
Source organism: Dreissena polymorpha (assembly GCF_020536995.1). Classification (NCBI taxonomy): domain Eukaryota; kingdom Metazoa; phylum Mollusca; class Bivalvia; order Myida; family Dreissenidae; genus Dreissena; species Dreissena polymorpha. The sequence continues at coordinate 74,425,786 of NC_068360.1, read as the reverse complement.
TTTGTCTTTAAGTAGTGATATCTTACATTGCTCAAAGCAGTTTGGTTCAAATAATGATTGTATGCTTGATACGATACGTTTCCAGAAATGGAAAGTGATAACACGGTCGATAAAATATTGTCTGGAAAATCGGCTGGTAGCGAGTATTTGACGAACAACACGAAACACATTTAATCATATCCAAACATGTAAAGTCATACATTCGAGATATTCACATATGTTAATGTTATCTTTGTTTGTCAAACACTTTCAACACATTATCGCGTATCTTGAATGACCGGCATCTAACGAGGCAGGGTTTTCCGAACGAACTGCATTTCATGTTTAAGTATGTGTGGATAGTTTAATGACTGTAGCTGGACTTATACGGACATAAATGTGATTGTTTTGTGAGGATCTATATTTGTTTGAGGGAATATGCGTCGTTTAGGTGAGATTTGTACAAGAAGGAATGTCCTTTTTGAAATAATTGAAATGATTGACCGCATGATATTGCAGTATGTTGGTAACGCTTGGCTGTTTCTGGCATAGGTATTCTTTAATCATCAGAGCAACCATCGTCTTTACCAGTCACTTTGTCGTTTCTGTACAACTAGCATCTAAAGCGGCTACGATATATGTTTATTTGTGTTGTCCGTCGTTAGTTTACCCATGTACGCGTCCTTTTTTAAGAAGAGGACGACTTTTAAAATACAGTTTAATGTTCGTATTTATAAGTTTACTGAAAGTTCAATTGAAAGAGTCACAGTTGACATACTTACACGATTTGCATACAATCAAGACCCGTTGGTCATGCACTTGTACTGAATATTAAAAAACTCTTGCTTATCCTTAGTATTTCTCTTTTTTTTTAAACAAACACATACATAATAACATTTAGAATTCATATTCTCAACTCGATAAATATTTCTGTGAATATTGATCTGTTAGTCTAATTTTGTTTTCAATTCGTGGTTTCGCTCTTTGTCATGTTTCGATTGTACTTTTATAATAATGCATATCACAGTTGTTGCTTTTTTAATATTTTGTTTTATATAAATAATAAATTTAATAGTTGATACGTCATCGATAAAACAGACGATTATAGTTCACATTTATTTCAGAACAAAATCGACAGTTATTACAGCTAGAAAAGAACACTGCTTTAATATAGATTGAAAACGTTTATTATACTACTAAACAATGATGTTGGCCAGAACTCGTGAATTACACAAGCCTTTTAGTTGAACGAGAATTGCGTCGTTAAGAAACATACGCACAGTACGACGAATATGGTCCTCACCTTAAACAAACGCTTCATTTGATGAAATTTCCCGAAACAAGACGGTTACGAAGGCGCGTCATTTGAATCATGTCGGACATTACATACAACGCTTTTTATAAGGTTCTATGTATCTAGACAAAGAATTCAACCAACAGCAAGAACACAACTTGTTTTTTATCCAGAGAAACACATACAAATAACATCGGTAGTAAAACAGTAAAAAAAAATGCAGTGTGTAAGATTTATATTTTGCATGGTTCACACAACCAGCTTCAAATCCAAACCAGTCTATAACAGTTTAATATTGATAGCACAAGATGTTTTTAAATTAGTGTAATTTTCATGTAAAATTAGTATTTCAGAACGGTTTTAATAAGAAAATCAATAATAATTCAATTATCTTCTAATACAGCACTTCTTCTTAATTTTTGTGCCGGCATATTATACATTATAACATACCCTCAAGATTTGCATATTAATAACATAATGTAGTAAATTATAATCAACGGTTTCTTTTTCAATTTTAAATAGGATCCTCACGCAAAATATATGAATAATCATTTTCTTTTCCCTCAAGACTTTACGCCAATATATCATAATAATACACACAGATTTGTTTTGATGGTATGTTTTCCCGGATGTACAGTCTCTGTATATATTTGTTCAATTCAACAACTGGGAAAATAACAGATGAATTCAAGCGAGTTAAGGAAGACTCTGCTTTTAACATATATGACATTTTACTAAAACAGAAAAAAAGATAAAAGTCTCTAGCAGCCAAGTATTCACCACAACTGATTAAACTTAACTGAACAAATGTGTTTTTATTTAAATGCATTACGCATGAATATTTCTGTTTTATTAGCACTATGTGTACCGTCTGAATGATTGTTGTCTGAAACAATATTTAACTGTTTACATACACTGTTTCATTAGCACTATGTGTACACATTCATAGTGTCTGTATGATTGTTGTCTGAAACAATATTTAACTGTATACATACACTTCACACAGGCTTAAATAATCTTGCTTGATCTTGCGTATTCTCACATAGCGCCCGTGCATGGTGCGGTCGCAGGTTGTTGTAATATTGACAACACCATCACCTGGACCGAGGAATCGTCCACATTCTTCCCAGGAGCCTGTTGCAATCCCAACCTCGTAAACTATCCCATCCAAGCGCCCGCCTGTAAACAGTATGTTATTCGTGAACAACCCTACTCAAACGTATTCCGATCTTAACTGAGAACCCGTAAAAAAACTCAATATATTTT
>NC_068360.1:74413247-74418247 GCF_020536995.1 Dreissena polymorpha | reverse complement strand
CATGTTTTGCTTCTTTTGATTATAATGGCTATTTAAAAGGGAGAAAAGATGTATATGTGCGTTTGTTACATACATTTTATTCTCAAAAAAACGTAACACCATGAACTTTGTCATATGAATTAACATATTACAGATGATACGGTATTGCACTCGCAAAACTTTGGTATTTGCGAATGGTTATGTTTAAGCATCCATCTCCAGTATATATGGATGGAACAATTTAATTGCTAAACACATTTCAGAACGCAGGTTACAAAAATAAACAATAATAAAGTTCAACAAATTCCATGTCAATAATAGATGTATGTAATTCGAAGGCATCACAATTAATCGCTGAACACAATTGCTTGTTCCGATCTACCGCCAATACAATGCAAACATGACAATGCTTGATATATGGTCATTAGAACCGCATATGGGCTAATTAATTTCGACTGAAGTAACAATGCTAATGAATTCTATCGCCACTTTGAAGAAAGACACATCAAATAGTTTTCTCTTACTGGACCGTTACATACCAAAAGAATGCATGATTTGACACTGCTTATTCAAACGATACAACTAAATCATCAATGTTTTTGCTTCTACTTCTTATTGAAAAATAACGTTAATTTTAGGCTACGGTTACTACTAAAACAACAACTACAACAAACGGATTTGATTAGAATATAGTCGCAGAAGTTTTGGTGGTGAAAAGCCGACAAAATAAACTTAAAAGTAAACGGTTCAAAAGGCGTCCGTAATTTGCGTAGTTGCACATAGTAATAATAAAATGTGTCAAGCACTATGTTGGAACATAAAGCCTGTATAATTATAAGTATGATCTAATCTAAAGTTTCACTCCTTATTTGTTAAATTGTAATACCGTGAAAAATGTTATTAAAATTATCGGTTATTTATTGTGTACATAATACATATATTCAAAATGTTGTTCGACATTTTCTGCATGTAGAATAAGCTCAACGGGATTTCCCGTAATAAATAGTATTCATGTAACATTTTCGTCATTTGCTTAGAATTCATGTCAGTATTTGTAATTCTTTTAACACATATTTTTACAGTAAATGGGGGTCCAAGAAATCATGCTACTTGTCATCTTGTTCCTTTTAGTTTGATTAAGTCATATAATCAACACGTTAAATTTAACGCCAATTGATCTCTTCTTTCAGACACTTCTTGTTTTAGTTTTGCCGATCTTTTTTATTAATAATGATCAAACACCATTGTTACGATAGTTTTCATCTGTTTTCATTTCATAGACTGCACTGAAGTACATGTGATGATTGACTTAAAGATGATGACCATCTTGAATAGTTATTGTCGGATATGTTCGTCCAACCCTTTGTTTTTGTAAGCACCGGAACTCTTTGATAGAAACTATCGTAGTTCGTCAGTAGCTATTTAAACGTTTTGTAATATTGTAATGTCTGGTTTAAAAAATGTGTTATGTAGTCAGTATGTTCGAGAGCGCAAGTAAAAAGGTTCACGTATTATTCCATTACAATAATAACGCTTCATTATTATTCCCGCAACGTAAACACGTTAAATTTATTATTACATGATCAAAGATTTTAGAGATCGCAAGTAAAATGAAAAGTGATTTTTAACTTTATATATTGTTCCATTAAGATAAATACGTTACATGTATTATTTATTTACGTAAAAATCGCTTTATTCATTATTCCTTTATCATAAACACGTTTCATGTATTATGCCATTATCAAACGGGCTTACACTAAATTTTAAATACAACGCTTTTAAGAATGTTTACGCGTTTCCAAAACAAAAAAGCCTTTTGGGAAAACTTTAATGTTCGGGCTATTGATTTTATAATAAATAATGCATGCATTCTAGTGACGTGACTTGTCATAACGTGACTCATTCTCTTTCATGTTAGTCAATACGTGCAATAAAAGTTATCCTTCCCCTAACAATCCAAATTGAACTGCGACATATGAAAATAGGCCCTATGCCATATGCGGCAACATTAATGACAGCCTGATCGATGCAGAATGAACGTGTTGATAAATTTACAATCCATATTTAATATTTGTTTTTCTATGACTTTTATTAATTATCAACCAAAAACAAAATCAACATTAAATAAATATAGAACTCACTTAAAAGCACATGCTCAATAATTAAAGTAAATAAAACACATATTTGAGTAAATGAAAAATATCGTATAGAACTTTAATGTAGCAAAAGTTATTTGTTTAGACATAACAAAATTAGTTCATACTAATCCTGAACAAAATCTTAGACTAAGTGTGATAATTACTAGTTGCTTGGTGTTAAATAGCATATATGCAAACAACCCGCAACACGGTTTTATATCGTCACCACATAACTAGGTCTTGTCTCGGAATACGTGAAGCGATTCGGAATACATGAATCTGAACCCGAGATGCATATCAGTGGAAAAAGTGTTCATTGTAAACTAAAATAATTTAAAATGAAATTTAAAGCGTTTTGCAACTACGATCCTGATACATGTATGTAACTTTGATGTGTCACAAAATGGAAGACCCACTTTTAAACAAGTTCTGCAGGTTGGTGAAAGTGGACCTATAGTGGATAGAAATATTTGTGCTAATGCAATAAATGAGATGTTTTTTAGTAGAAAAGATCAATATATGCATGTATTTTATTTCGCTTTTATAATTATGTGGATACATATTATTTGAGACGGTTGTTTTGAGAAAATAACGTATCAGTTTATCCAAAAATTAGGTGTTCCAAACATTCCATGCTTCTCTTCGTATATTACAAGTGCCGAAGGAATTCTTTCCGAAATGAATTTGTATAATTAATGTTAGTGCTGAGTACTTATGTTCTCATGTATCAAGTGACATCGTATTAAGAAATTACTGTACACAGATAATGGTTTATTTTAATGTTTTTATACAACGTACGAAACTTGCACCACTGAAATAGACGGAACTAAAATTGACAGAATTATGTATGAAGAGTTAAGAAATCACTACAAACATCAGTTGTACATATTTGGTTTGGTTTCCTTTATCTGTATGCCTTGTTTAAGTCCGTCCTCTGTAAAGGGATTTTTTCAGAAATATTCTACATAAAAACTCAATTGGTCTATGAATCGGTTAATGGTATATAAGTCTTTCTCTATGTTTAATTCTTAATTACACATACCGCACATAAAGGTGGCATTTATTATCGCCTTCTGAGACCTGCAAATCACTTTAAAAAAACGGGTTGAGAGAAGAATAGTTGAAACACATTTCCATATCAGAATAAGATAGACACGGTCATAACATGTCATACATTCATTGAAATGATGACTGAAAAGGTCCTGATAAACTTTCTTTTATATCGAGCCCCGCACCCCCCGGTTGTGGATACCGCGGTTTGTATCAAAAACGACGTTGACAGTAACCACCCTATGACCGCGGTTGTTTTTTACCCACCTCTATGAGCTGGGTTAGAGGCTAGAACCGTTTTCACCAATAAAATAAACTCAAACCTGAACTCAAACTCAGACTTACACTTACTAAGACTAATCGGGACTCGTACGCGTTTGGAAATCGACTTCAATAGAGATCGATTAAGCGAACTCCGTATTGCAGAGAAAACGCGCAAAAATAGTGTCACAATTGTAGGCCAGACATCTCTGATATAACTTATAAAATGGAGTTTTAAAGCAGTTGAAGACAGCGAAACAACGCGCCAAAAGGCCCCATGGCAGATTGTTCCGAGCCAGATTGTTTTAAAATGCGCTGGTTCGGGGACACTGGAGCCTTCTATTCGACGAGTATAAGGGGATGATCGGCCACCGGAAAAACTTTTGCGAAACCGAATTTCGCAAACTTAAGTACCCTTTTTCTTAAAGATTGCTACTTTGAGACTAGGTATGCGATATAAGATTTATCGTTGGGGGTGATTAATAATTGGTTATTTCATTCACTCAAAAGAACGCGTTTTCTTTCTTCACGTGGTAGGAAATTTATAAAGCAAGTTGGGGGTTCCGATGGGATTTTTGCATTTTCCCATGGGATTTTCGATTTTCCCATGGGATTTTCTCTCCCATGGGATTTTTTTCTCCACATAATTTGCAAATGGGAGAAAACAATCCCATGGGATTTTGAACATTTTAAAAAACGTGTTTTATTTGCGTTTGCAAGTATTTTAACGTTATTTAAGGACTGTTTTATTGGTTTTATGCCAATTATATAAAAATATTTAGTAAATAAAAAAAATCCCATTTTAAAATGGGATTTTTTCTTATTTTGAGAGATTTATTCCTGAAACTTTCAGAACAATCATATTTTATGAAATGATGAACAACTACAGTATATTTTAATGCGTTTAGTCGTGTTTAAAAAAAAACAAAAAATCGCATGGGATTTTTAATCCCATGGGAATTTTTTTTCTCCCATGGGATTTTTTCTCCCATGGGATTTTTTTCCAATGGGATTTTTCAGTTTCGTAACCCGAATAATTTCTTAATGCGAAAAAACAACAATAAAGGAAATAATAATTATAATTTTGAATATAAATTGAATAATATAAATAACATGAATATTTTTTAAATGAGTTACAATTAAAGGTTTATGCTAGTAGAACTTATCATTTCTTGTTCGAGCAGATGGTTGAGTCCAATTGGTGAGTATGCCAGCTTAGAACCAGTATAAATGCATCGCAGACAGACAACGCCTGCCATACTGTACACACCGCTGAGTAACAATCTTATTGCTTTTCATTTTGCAACAGAAAATGAACTCCGTAGTATAATTGATCTTATATATGCCCTCTGCTTTTGAAAGCGTGCAACACATTAACATAACAATAAGTCCATGCCAAAAACTATGTGCAAATTCCATTCAAAGCTATATACACATTATAAAGGTCAGATGACCCGCGTCATGCGAAAATGGGTCTTATGTCATATGCGGCCAAGTTGGTCCATCCTAGCTTGTCCACCGCGCAGTCTGGTCAGGTACTACGCTGACTGATATATAAAGTCAAGCCATGAT
>NC_068360.1:74225456-74413147 GCF_020536995.1 Dreissena polymorpha | reverse complement strand
CTGTCTAAATGATTTCTACATAGATATAATTATAAATCATGGCTAGGAAATGTGTATATATGAAGCAAAAATTTAAAAATAGATGGTTCATTTTTCCCATTTACATGTATGTATATTTATCTATGTATACATCTTTTGTTGTAAACAGTTATGCGACATGTTGGGAAACGCCCAGGACAAATATATCGACGTAATGATTTTTTCACTTATGTGGGTGTATGTTGGCTCCACTTCACACGATACAGTCATTGTAGTTTAATTGAAAAATGCATCTTACAATGTGAGATGAGTTCTGGGTTCAAGCCCCAGCAGTGGCCTATCAAGTGTGAAATACGGAGCCATTATGATTAAATATACACAGTTATCTTTTTAAACAATACCATTAATATAAGGAATAATGTTAAAGGGGAATTGCTGCTTAGCTATTTTTGACATTGTATAACAGGGTTTATATACACCCCAAGGATAAATGCTTCTAAATTTGTAAAAAAAAACAAAAAACAAGTCGAAGTGTGCAGAATATTAAACATTTGCAACTTTCTGATGTCTAAAAGTCATCAAATGCCACTTGAAGTGTACTTTTTTTTGTACAAAATAACCCATTTTGTGCTGTCCATTATCGGTTAATGTTTTAACGCTGTCAGGTCCAGAAGCGCTCATTCTGTAGCATGTTTGGACCATAATGTATAATGCGACCAAGTTTCAGCAGATTCAGCCCAGTGGTTCTGATTTTATACGCTGTGCCTAGCTTTTATTGAGTATAAGTACTATTACTCACTGATTTATGCATATGAGCTTGGCTGTTTTCGAACAAAACCTGAGGTTTTGTCATAGCAAGCTCATTGTGTCATGAAGTGTCTTTTCGCCATCCGGCGTCCGCCATGCTAAAACCTTAACATGAACCCATTGTACCCACATATTTTTTCGTACCCATTTTTTTCGTACCCAAATATTTTTCGTAATCAAATGTTTTTCGTACCCAAATTTTTTTGTACCCATTTTTTTCCTACCAAATTTTTTTTCGTACCCATTTTTTCGTACCCAAATTTTTTCGTACCCAATTTTTTTTTTCGTACCCATTTATTTCGTACCCAAATTTTTTTCGTACCCAATTTTTTTTCGTACCCACATGTTTCGTACCCAAATTTTTTTTCATACCCTTTTTTTTGTACCCAAAACTTTTTCGTACCCACTCTTTTTCGTACCCACTCTTTTTTTTAACCCAAAATTTTTCGTACCCAATTTTTTTCGTACCCAAATTTTTTTCGTTCCCATTTTTTACTACCCAAATTTTTCGTACCCAAATTTTTTCATACCCAATTATTTTTGGTTCCCATTTTTTTCGTACCCAATTTTTTTTCGTATCCAAACGTTTTCGTACCCACATTTGTATATTCTTACCCATTTATTTTTTTCGTACCCAAATGTTTTTCGTACCCAATTTTTTGGTCGAAATAATCGGTTTTCAATTTGATTTGATCTCCCCACTCATTCCATCCCGCGAAACCCTTAAGGTGTCGCAACTCTGGTATTTAATATGGAATGAGTGATGTATTGGACGTCATCATTGATGACGTTCAATCGAACGAATGATAAAGGGGGCTAACTTTCGTTAAGCTGGCGAGAATCGTCGCGATTTGGGTTTCTTGAAAACTGGCCTAGCACGTTTGCTGAAATTTGACATGTATATGGACAAGAATGCGATCTACCTGTTGGCGTAGGCGTTATACCTGGGAAAAATATAGTTTTTGATTAAATCACGAAAAAGTTTCGCAAGTTTTACATAAACCGGATTTACAAAATGCGGTATATGGATATACCGAAGTCCTACCGAAATCCCCGAAATCAAACTTTGATAAAACAATGTTTCATTAGTGATTTCAGTGTATTTCGCAACGATCTATATTAAAATACGCAGTTTTTCAATACACAATCAATATTAATGGGGATTTCGTGGGATCTCGTGGATTTCTGGGGATTTTGGTAATTACGGGAAATTCGGTATTTCTTCACACCCGTCAAAATGGTCGACTTCGTCAGAATGAACGCTTAGAAAGTATTTACAAAAAACATCATCTCAAACGATGTAAAGTGAACGCTACTTATCTGTTTTGTAGATAAGTATACGATCCATTGGAAAACACTAACATTTGACATAAAAAAACGCCAGTGGATATGGAAATCTTCATCGTTTGAAATAGCAGACGGCGTCGACCAAAGGCGAAAAGACCGCGAGAAAGTATTCACAAAATAACATAATTAAAAATGATGTCAAGTGAACGCTAATTCGCTGTTTTGTAGATAAGTATACGATCTATTGAAAAACCATAACATTTGACATAAAACACCCGTGGATATGCAAATCTTCTGCGTACCAAATAGCAGACATCATGCGGCGTCTAATCTGAGTCTACGCTGTTTGCCAAGGCCGATAGTATAATGAATGGAAATGCACAAACTCAGCAACTGGCAAGCATATATGCATTAGTAGATTGTTTCGTGATTATTTAGAAACGACTACATAATTCTTTTGGTTCAGCCAGTGCAACTTAACAGAAATAAGTATAATAGTTTCTACACCTGACAACAATGTGCCAACTTTATACAAGGTAAGTTGTTTACATTATTTAAAATATTTCAAGCTTACAGTATACAACAATAAACAGCTGGTACAATGTAATGTCATCGTTTTAATTTTAATAAGCCCGTGGTTAATTACCCTTTTTAATCTTATGGTTCAATGCATCTCTAACACCTTCAATTGACATTCTCGGCTCGGGTACTACTTACCGGTACATGTACCCCGGGTACTCTTAACTTTACTTACATGTAGCCCGGGTACGGTAAAGAAACTTAAACATACCCGCAAATATTAGATTGTATCCGAGTTGTATATCTGCCAAAAATCCGATGTCGTTAAACATGCTAGCGATTAAAGTAAAACAATATTGTTTACCTTAAAGAAACTTCTCTTTAAAAAAAATCTGCATCAACATGCTTTTTAGTATGAGTGTTGAGAGGACGCCGTAGGAATAATCAAGTAATCAAGAATACGTCTCTGTTTCTGCTTTTATTTCCTTCATGTATAATGACGATAAGGATTGACGACTAACATTGACGGCAATGATAACAAGCATTGAAAACTAACACTAACGACAAGGATTGGCGACTAGATGTAACATTGACGATTCTCTACAATAAATGAAATTAACAATAAAGAATGAATAATACGATTATAGTACAACAGATCTGCTATTCGAAGTATAATATGATAGCATACACTCATTAGAATAAAAGGTTTCATAAATAACAATTTGAAACATTTTCAATAAATATCGAAATATCTTATACAATATTTATTACACAGCATGAATTATTTGTTAAAACATAATATAAATACCAAATATGGTGTTCCCCATTTAACGGACCTCGCAAACCAAAAAATGTTTCTTTAACAAAATCTATGATGGTAAAAAGTGAACGTGCGACATCGCGGAAAATATACTTGACAACGTCATACAATGATGCGACTTTAAACAATTTAAGATTTTAAATTGAATCACATTAATGATTGTAAAAATGAGTTTTGATAATACATTGTATAAATGCCATTTAACAGAAAATTGACATAAATGTAAACATAATTAATTTTTACAAAATAGCCGACAACAACCGATTTAGTGTTTAAATTCCCGGGTATGTTTTAGTATATTTACCGTTCCCAGGGTACGAGCCTTACTAACTGTATTATTATTATATCTCACCGACTACCTTACCTTGTTGTGTTTCAACCTGAAATTTATGTAAAATCCGGCTTTCTTCACTTTTATTTTTCATTCATTTGATTACGCAATTGTTGACATATCTCGTGGAAAATTATTTGAATCTTTGGATTTTAGTGACGACAAGCTGGAAGTGTCAATTTATTTTTTACAATGAATCTAAGATGTATTTAATTTTTTTGTGTTTGTCATGCATAGTTCAGTGTTTTCCAGAAAAATTTGAGTAGCCAGTTATATGGCCGGCAACTATGCAGTAAAACCAAAGCATTTGTGACATTTACTTGATATATTTGGGAAAAGTAGCCGGCATCAAGAGTTAATGTAACCGGCAAGATCGCTAGCAGCCGGTATTTAAAGAGAACACTGATAATAGTAAACTAAATCTCTACGACGGGATTACAGCTTTGTAAAATTGTTTTTTGGGTGATAATGGTTAGTAATTCATACTAATGTTATTAAAAAATATCGGCTTTAAGTTTAATTTTGAGAATGCGATGGAAGAACAGAAAATGAAGAGCATACAGGGATGGAAATAATTGGTTTACCGTGAACCCGGGGCAAGTAGATTTTGGCCTGGGCAACTCAATTTCAAAAGTTGGTAAACTTCTTTTTTTTAAAGCTTAAAACAATTCACTGCAATAAAAATTGAAAAACAATTGATCACCATGGATCAATACTAGTTAAATAACATTCATTATTTAGGAATAGGACATGATTCAATTCAGGCTCATAATAAACATCATGCATTGAACATGTGTTGTCAGCAAATGTTTTTAATTATCTATTATTTTATTAAAAGAATGTATAATATTCACATGTTCATATTTCTGGGCTCGTTATTCTTTATCTGGGCAACCAAAATACTAAAGATGGTTGCCCACAATAGTAAACAGTTAGTTTCAATCCCTGGCATATCATTGTATCTCTATTGTTATAAGCATTGCATTAAAGTTGTGATTGAGGTTAGCCTGTTGTTTATGGTATATTTACATTTTAGCTTGACTGTTATATATGAAATATATATAGTCGAGCTATCCTACTCAACCCGGCGTCGGCTTGCGCATTGGAATGTTTGCGTACCACCTCAAATATATTTCCTATGTCCATTGACATATTGCTTTTATATTTTGCATACTTCATTACCGACATAAACCCAATCTATAAACAAGAGCAGACAACTCATTTACTGTATCAAGCATTTTAACAGAATTAGGCCCTTTTTCACTTAGAATAATATGCATATTATTGATAAATCTATGTTAAAGTTTGCATATGACCTCAAATATTTTTTATGTCCCTTGACATATTGCGTTCATACACCATGTATTTTGCTTATTAACCAACATGACCCCAATGTATAAACAAGAGCAGATAACTGTATCAAGCATTTTGTAACAATTATGGCCTTTTTAACCAGGTTTTCCGAAGGAAAAAACTGGTTATTAGATTGGCGAATGCGGGCGGGCTGGCTGGCGGGCTGGCGGAATAAGCATGTCCGGGCCATAACTATGTCGTTCATTGTCAGATTTTAAAATCATTTGGCACATTTGTTCACCATCATTGGACGGTGTGTCGCGCGAAATAATTACGTCGATATCTCCAAGGTCAAGGTCACACTTTGAGTTCAAAGGTCAAAAATGGCCATAAATGAGCTTGTCCGAGCCATAACTATGTCGTTCATCGTCAGATTTTAAAATCATTTGGCACATTTGTTCACCATCATTGGAGGGTGTGTCGCGCGAAATAATTACGTCGATATCTCCAAGGTCAAGGTCACACTTTGAGTTCAAAGTTCAAAAATGGCCATAAATGAGCTTGTCCTGGCCATAACTATGTCATTCATTGTGAGATTTTAAAATCATTTGGCACATTTGTTCACCATCATGGGACGGTGTGTCCCACGAAAGAATCACGTCAATATCTCCAATGTCAAGGCCGCCACGACTAAAAATAGATTTAAAAAGAAAAAAAACTTTCAAAGGGGGTTAATTTTTTTTGGTCATTTCAAAAGTTCAGTTTGAGTTTTCTCCCTTTATCAGATTTTTTTTTCACAATGAAAACCTGGTTTTGTGACAATTTTGTCCCTTGTTTTCACTTACAATAAGCATATAATTGATAAATCTATTATTAAGTTTGCGTACCACCTTTAAATTGCCATAACTTGTTTATTATGCTCCCCCCCAAATTTTTTAGGGGGAGCATATAGTCGCCGCTTCGTCTGTCCGTCGGTGCACAAATTTGTTTCGTACCCAATTTTTTTTGTACCCAAATTTATATATGTACCCTTTTTTTTCGTACCCAAATAGTTTTTTGTACCCTAATTTTTTCGTTCCCTATAGGTTTTCATAACCAAATTTTTTTTCGTACCCAATTTTTTTTTTACACAAATTTGTTCGAACCCAAATTTCTTTGAACCCATTTGTTCGTACTCAAATTTTTTTCGTACCCAAATTCGTTTTGTTCCCAATTTTTTTTGTACCCAAATTTTTATTTGAACCTTTTTTTCGTACCCAAATAGTTTTTCGTACCCTAATTTTTTTTCATAACCAATTTTTTTTTCGTACCCACATTTTTTGTACCCAATTTTTTCGTACACAAATTTGTTCGTACCCAAATTTCTTCGTACCCATTTGTTCGTACTCATTTTTTTTTCGTACACAAATTTTTTCGTACCTTATTTTTTATTTGTACCCATTTTTTTCGTACCAAAATAGTTTTTTCGTTCCCTTATTTTGTTTGTACCCATTTTATCGTACTCAAATTTGTTTTCGTACCCAAATTTGTTTTTTTTTCCTACCCGCATATTTTTTCGTACCATTTTTTTTTTGAAATAATCGATTTTCAATTTGATTTCATCTCTCCACTCATTCCATCCCGCGAAACCCTTAAGGTGTCGCAAGTCTAGTAAACATTCCAATATAAGAGGTATGGAATGAGTGATGTATTGGACGTCATCATTGATGACGTTCATTCGAACGAATGATAAAGGGGGCTAAGTTTCATTAAGTTGGTGCATATAGTCGCGATTTGGGAGTCTTGAAAACTGGTCGGTTACTTTTGCTGAAATTTGACATGTATATGGACAAGAATGCGATCTACCTGTTGGCGTAGGCGTTTTACCTGTGAAAAATCTAGTTTTTGATTAAATCACGAAAAAGTTTCGCAAGTTTTACATAACCGGAATTACAAAATGCGGTATGTGGATATACCGAAACCCTACCGAAATCCCCGAAATCAAACTTTGATAAAAACAATGTTTCATTAGTGATTTCAGTGTATTTCGCAACAATCTATATTAAAATACGCAGTTTTTCGATAAATAATCAATATTAATGGGGATCTCGGGGATTCCTGGGGATTTTGGTAATTGCGGGAATGTCGGTATTTGTTCACACACGTCAAAATGGCCGACTTCGACAGAAAGAACGCTTTAAAAGTATTTACAAAATAACATCATCACAAACGATGTAAAGTGAACGCTACTTATCCGTTTTGTAGATAAGTATACGATCAATTGGAAAACACTAACATTTGACATAAAAAAACGCCAGTGGATATGGAAATCTTCATCGTTGGAAAAAGCAGACGGCGTCGACCAAAGGCGAAAAGAACGCGAGAAAGTATTAACAAAATAACATAATTAAAAATGATGTCAAGTGAACGCTAATTCGCTGTTTTGTAGATAAGTATACGATCTATTGAAAAACCATAACATTTGACATAAAACACCCGTGGATATGCAAATCTTCTGCGTACCAAAGAGCAGACATCATGCGGCGTCTAATCTGAGTCTACGCTGTTTGCCAAGGCCGATAGTATAATGAATGGAAATGCACAAACTCAGCAACTGGCAAGCATATATGCATTAGTAGATTGTTTCGTGATTATTTAGAAACGACTACATAATTCTTTTGGTTCAGCCAGTGCAACTTAACAGAAATAAGTATAATAGTTTCTACACCTGACAACAATGTGCCAACTTTATACAAGGTAAGTTGTTTACATTATTTAAAATATTTCAAGCTTACAGTATACAACAATAAACAGCTGGTACAATGTAATGTCATCGTTTTAATTTTAATAAGCCCGTGGTTAATTACCCTTTTTAATCTTATGGTTCAATGCATCTCTAACACCTTCAATTGACATTCTCGGCTCGGGTACTACTTACCGGTACATGTACCCCGGGTACTCTTAACTTTACTTACATGTAGCCCGGGTACGGTAAAGAAACTTAAACATACCCGCAAATATTAGATTGTATCCGAGTTGTATATCTGCCAAAAATCGGATGTCGTTAAACATGCTAGCGATTAAAGTAAAACAATATTGTTAACCTTAAAGAAACTTCTCTTTAAAAAAATCTGCATCAACATGCTTTTTAGTATGAGTGTTGAGAGGACGCCGTAGGAATAATCAAGTAATCAAGAATACGTCTCTGTTTCTGCTTTTATTTCCTTCATGTATAATGACGATAAGGATTGACGACTAACATTGACGGCAATGATAACAAGCATTGAAAACTAACACTAACGACAAGGATTGGCGACTAGATGTAACATTGACGATTCTCTACAAGAAATGAAATTAACAATAAAGAATGAATAATACGATTATAGTACAACAGATCTGCTTTTCGAAGTATAATATGATAGCATACACTCATTAGAATAAAAGGTTTCATAAATAACAATTTGAAACATTTTCAATAAATATCGAAATATCTTATACAATATTTATTACACAGCATGAATTATTTGTTAAAACATAATATAAATACCAAATATGGTGTTCCCCATTTAACGGACCTCGCAAACCAAAAAATGTTTCTTTAAAAAAATCTATGACGGTAAAAAGTGAACGTGCGACATCGCGGAAAATATACTTGACAACGTCATACAATGACGCGACTTTAAACAATTTAAGATTTTAAATTGAATCACATTAATGATTGTAAAAATGAGTTTTGATAATACATTGTATAAATGCCATTTAACAGAAAATTGACATAAATGTAAACATAATTAATTTTTACAAAATAGCCGACAACAACCGATTTAGTGTTAAAATTCCCGGGTATGTTTTAGTATATTTACCGTACCCAGGGTACGAGCCTTACTAACTGTATTATTATTATATCTCACCGACTACCTTTACCTTGTTGTGTTTCAACCTGAAATTTATGTAAAATCGGGCTTTCTATACTTTTATTTTTCATTCATTTGATTACGCAATTGTTGACGTATCTCGTGGAAAATTATTTGAATCTTTGGATTTTAGTGACGACAAGCTGGAAGTGTGAATTTATTTTTTACAATGAATCTAAGATGTATTTAATTTTTGTGTGTTTGTCATGCATAGTTCAGTGTTTTCCAGAAAAATTTGAGTAGCCAGTTATATGGCCGGCAACTATGCAGTAAAACCAAAGCATTTGTGACATTTACTTGATATATTTGGGAAAAGTAGCCGGCATCAAGAGTTAATGTAACCGGCAAGATCGCTAGCAGCCGGTATTTAAAGAGAACACTGATAATAGTAAACTAAATCTCTACGACGGGATTACAGCTTTGTAAAATTGTTTTTTGGGTGATAATGGTTAGTAATTCATACTAATGTTATTAAAAAATATCGGCTTTAAATTTAATTTTGAGAATGGGATGGAAGAACAGAAAATGAAGAGCATACAGGGATGGAAATAAGTGGTTTACCGTGAACCCGGGGCAAGTAGATTTTGGCCTGGGCAACTCAATTTCACAAGTTGGTAAACTTCTTTTTTTTAAAGCCTAAAACAATTCACTGCAATAAAAATTGAAAAACAATTGATCACCATGGATCAATACTAGTTAAATAACATTCATTATTTAGGAATAGGACATGATTCAATTCAGGCTCATAATAAAACATCATGCATTGAACATGTGTTGTCAGCAAATGTATTTAATTATCTATTATTTTATTAAAAGAATGTATAATATTAACATGTTCATATTTCTGGGCTCGTTATTCTTTATCTGGGCAACCAAAATACTAAAGATGGTTGCCCACAATAGTAAACAGTTAGTTTCAATCCCTGGCATATCATTGTATTCTATTGTTATAAGCATTGCATTAAAGTTGTGATTGAGGTTAGCCTGTTGTTTATGGTATATTTACATTTTAGCTTGACTGTTATATATGAAATATATATAGTCGAGCTATCCTACTCAACCCGGCGTCGGCGTGCGCATTGGAATGTTTGCGTACCACCTCAAATATATTTCCTATGTCCATTGACATATTGCTTTTATATTTTGCATACTTCATTACCGACATAACCCCAATCTATAAACAAGAGCAGACAACTCATTTACTGTATCAAGCATTTTAACAGAATTAGGCCCTTTTTCACTTAGAATAATATGCATATTATTGATAAATCTATGTTAAAGTTTGCATATGACCTCAAATATTTTTTATGTCCCTTGACAT
Organism: Dreissena polymorpha; assembly: GCF_020536995.1. NCBI lineage: Eukaryota > Metazoa > Mollusca > Bivalvia > Myida > Dreissenidae > Dreissena > Dreissena polymorpha. Next base: position 74,402,897 of record NC_068360.1, on the reverse strand, counting down.
ATTGCGTTCATACACCATGTATTTTGCTTATTAACCAACATGACCCCAATGTATAAACAAGAGCAGATAACTGTATCAAGCATTTTGTAACAATTATGGCCTTTTTTTCACTTAGAATAAGCATATAATTGATAAATCTATTATTAAGTTTGCGTACCACCTTTAAATTGCCATAACTTGTTTATTATGCTCCCCCCCAAATTTTTTAGGGGGAGCATATAGTCGCCGCTTCGTCTGTCCGTCGGTGCACAAATGTGTTTCGTACCCAATTTTTTTGTACCCAAATTTATATATGTACCCTTTTTTTTTCGTACCCAAATAGTTTTTTGTACCCTAATTTTTTCGTTCCCTATAGGTTTTCATAACCAAATTTTTTTTCGTACCCAATTTTTTTTTACACAAATTTGTTCGAACCCAAATTTCTTTGAACCCATTTGTTCGTACTCAAATTTTTTTCGTACCCATATTCGTTTTGTTTCCAATTTTTTTTGTACCCAAATTTTTATTTGAACCTTTTTTTCGTACCCAAATAGTTTTTCGTACCCTAATTTTTTTCATAACCAATTTTTTTTTCGTACCCACATTTTTTTGTATCCAATTTTTTCGTACACAAATTTGTTCGTACCCAAATTTGTTCGTACCCATTTGTTCGTACTCATTTTTTTGTTCGTACACAAATTTTTTCGTACCTTATTTTTTATTTGTACCCATTTTTTTCGTACCAAAATAGTTTTTTCGTTCCCTTATTTTGTTTGTACCCTTTTTATCGTACTCAAATTTGTTTTCGTACCCAAATTTTTTTTTTTCCTACCCACATATTTTTTTGTACCATTTTTTTTTAGAAATAATCGATTTTCAATTTGATTTCATCTCTCCACTCATTCCATCACGCGAAACCCTTAAGGTGTCGCAACTCTAGTAAGGAAATACTTTTACCCTCAAACTGTTCATTACTTCCACAACATATTTCAGATGTTTTACATACTGACCTAATGGAAGTGAAAATCTATATTAGCCGTGCTCTGTGAAAACGGGGTTTAACATGTATGCATGTGCGTAAAAGGTCTTCTGAGATTAGCCTGTGCAGTCCACACAGGCTAATCAGGGACGACAATTTCTGCCTAAACTGTATTTTTGCTTAGAACAGACTTTCTTTAAACAGAAAATATCATTACAGCCGAAAGTGTCGTTACTGATTAGCCTGTGTGGACTGCACAGGCTTATCTGGGAAAACACTTTACGAACACGCATTTAACCCCTTTTTCACAGAGCATGGCCCATATGTAGAAAGAAATGGACGTGAAAACTGCTCATTACCTCCACAACATCTTTCAGATGTTTCACATATTCTCGTTCAGCGTTGATTATCTCGTTCACCACATTGGTGCGAGCCTGGTCCTTGTTCATGATGCTGATACGCCGCAGTTTCGGACTGGCCAATAAGGGGGCAGCAAATGAGGTGTCTATGTCATCTTCAATTTGAATTTGATTCACCCGTATCTGCAAAAAATATTATTTAACCATTTACCACTTGGATACGTATTTTGATGCATTTCTAGTCCCTAAAAGAAATACATTTAACTAAATACCTTTTTTTACTAAATTCAAGTTTTAAAGGCTTAATTTCCAAGCCTTATATACTGATGAGCAGCAAACACCATAAAACCTGAACAGACTGCGAGTTACTCGCAGGCTGTTCTGGTTTTATGCTGGTTGCAAAGTCCGTGTTCTCTTTGCTTCCGAGTGGACAAGGGTACAGGAAATTGTTCCAGTTGTATAGAGGATGAATTTGGGACAAAACAAAATGTTTACTTAATTATATATGGAATTTTTTCCAATTGTATTGGGGATGCGTCGAGGACCCCTCAAAATGGGAATTCCATCAAAAATGCAAATTCATTTTTTTGTTCACAAGAATATTAAAAACATAAATTTTAAGTTGCATAATAGTTGCTGAACTATTAATCTTTACATGTTTTTCATATTTATTAATAAATACAAAAAAAAATGCATAAAGTTTAAATTAGATCACTTAAGAAATTTGATTTTTTTTTTAATTGAGAAAATGGAATTGCAATGGGAAAGGGTCCTTTTCAGTATATGTATATAATGACACTTTTCAAAACAGCAAAATCTGTGACAAGCCCCTTTAAAATAAAACATCCTTGAATCTGACAATAAAACTGAGAACAAAATGATGCTGAACCAGCCTAAGAGAGCAGCCAGGGCGTTTACTTGCCATTTTGGGAAATAGCTAATTTTCGGAATTGGGAATTTTTGGGCGCGAAACATTACTAATTTGGGAAAAAGTAATTTAATAATGTTTTTAAAATAAATCAAAGTGTAAGAAAAAAATCATATAAATTATAGATGAATACTTTGTCAGATGTAATCAAAATAAAATTGTGATAATCATTAGTAACTTCTGAATGTTCCTTTACTAAACAAAGCACAGAATAATCCTTACCCAGAAAATCATATCATTTCCCCTTCCCTGACAAAGTTGAGAATTTTCAATACCCTGATAAAGCACAGAATTTTTCTTACCAGGTTCAAATTTCTCCTACTCATAAAATCAAAGAACTTTCCTTACCCAGACAAAGCACACAATTATCCTTACCCAGACAAAGCACAGAACTTTCCTTACCCAGACAAAGCACAGAATTATCCTTACCCAGACAAAGCACAGAATTATCCTTACCCAGACAAAGCACATAATTTTTCATACCCACATAGATCCTTAAGACTAGTTTTCCCAAAATGTGTCTAACCCAGACAATGCTTTGGGGAACCAGAAATTTCCTTACCCGTACAAACGCAGCCGGGAACCAGCCCTCCCGGTCCTCTATGACCCCGTACCACCAGTCCTTGTCGGCCATATCGACCACCTCAATGAGGTCTTGGGCCCGAAACACGAGCTCCTCCTGGTCCATGGTGATGTGGTCCCACAGAGCCTCTGCGTACGTCAGGGCGTCTTCATACTTGAATAATTAATATTTCATAATATATATATATAATATGATCGCAAAACAAGAGCTGATCCAAACAGTGACCTCTCTGTCTATATGTGGACACCATATCCACTAGCATTCAGATAGCATTTGATAACAAGACTATTGCCAAGCAATATATGTCCTCTACCGGTTCCACCATTGTCAGAATTTAGTTTTACAAATATTTGTTGCCATAGAAACCAGAATGTTTAACATAGCAACAAAATGAAATGATGTGCAAAATGTCCATATTGCCATCTATCAATGTTTCAAGTTTCATGAAAAAATATTAAGAACTATAAAAGTTATTGCAGGATCTAGAAAAGTGTGACAGACAGATTCACAGACAGACGCATAGAGCACAAACCATAAGTTCCCTCCGATGAAACCGGTAGGGGACAATAAAGAAGAGGTCAAGCCTTAAGGTTTAAGTGCAGATTCCAGTTTTTATAGCACATCTAATATTAAGCTTAACATAACTTCATTCCCATTTTTTAAAAGGTTATTCTTTCCAAGCTACATATAAATCAATAATTCAAATAACAAGTCTGTATTGAATAGATGATGCTTAGTTGATAATAAACGACCTCTTAGCAGAACTGCATGTACATACGGAAGAAAAATTTGAAGAGAATGACAACTAAGGAAGAAAATGCCGGAGCAAATGACAACTTAAAAGATTTTATGGCGAAGACAATAAATTACATGATATTTCTGGACTTCAACACCAGTGAAAGATCAAGAAGTATACATTATTTGATAAATCAGCTTAATGATATTTTTGAAGGGTGATTTCTTTATATTAGTGGATTCTAACCTCATCCAGCCCTGTAAGTTGACTGGTTGATGATCGTACACTCAGACTCTTGCCTTGTAGACTGGTTTGGTCGAATGAAAGATCCGAGTCGCCTGAAAGACTGTCATTGTCGTTGTGTTTGGACAGGTTGTCCATGTGGAAATCTGAAAAATGCAGACTGGTCTATTATAATAGTTTTTTATGTGGAAATTTGAAACATTCGGACTGGTTTATTATAAAGGTCACAAGTACCCTGGCTGCAACCGATTTGTCATCCATGTTCAATGGCAAATAACACAGACATTTTGTTTATCGAGCCCCATTTCAACAAAGCTTTGTCAAAATTACTTTGTAAATGTATTTAGGCATTGCTTCCTGTCACAACTTCTGTACTACCATTCAGTTCTATCTCAAATATGCAATAAGAGATTGTTTCCAATTATATTAGCCTTTTTTAAATAATTATCAGTATTAGCAACAAGTCTTTCTTATGCTATTAAATAGGATTATTTACCACAAAATATTCAGTTTAGTCTACTAAATCTTTGTTTTGTTCATTTGGCAATGATCATGTTATATATGTGTGTGTGTGTATGTGTGCGTGTGCGTGTGTGTGCGTGTGCGTGTGTGTGTGTGCGTGTGTGCGTGTGTGTGTTTGTGTGTGCGTGCGTGTGTGTGTGTGTGTGTGTGTGCGCGTGTGTGTGTGCGTGCGTGGGTGCGTGTGTGTGTGTGCGTGCGTGCGTGCGTGAGTGCGAGCGTGCGTGCGTGCGTGCGTGCGTGCGTGCTTGCGTGCGTGCGTGCGTGCGTGTGTGTGTGTGTGTGTGTGTGTGTAAGAAAATGGCATTAAAATTATTAATGACATTAATGGAAATACCGACCTGGTTCGTAGACTACAAAACACTCACAATTCGTTTCAAACTCGACTCCATTGCACTTGAATCGATCTGTAAGGGAAATTAAAATAGTTTCTTCTAAATAGAATTCCGTTCAATTTATGATATTATGGAAGAAAGAAACGAACCAAATAAACATTTGTGTTTTCAAACATGATGAATCGATTTTAAAGGAAATATGTACTAAATAATATATATATATATATATATATATTATTTTATTTTTTTATGTATGTATTTATTTATTAATTTATTTACACAGCATTACCTTTTTAAATATTTCAAATTTATAACGCAAAAAGTCCTCATTTAATATCATCGATTCTTTTAATTAGATCAATTGTCTGTTTGCGTATTTTCAGGGTTCCATTTACATAAATTACTTAATTGTTCTAGCTTGACATGTATCACTTACCATCAATTGCCTTAGAAAATAATGTCCAGTATTCGTCCGTAGCTGTGTGTTTCATCACTAGCAGTAAATTAAAACGCATGTGTTTTGATGTATCGTAGTATGATGTAAGTACTTCAATTCGAGGTCCTGCAAAGATTAAACTAAGATAAAAATATGTGTAAATAGTGTAAACCTTTTCCTGCTCCTTCGTTTTGATAATTTATATTACCAATATAAATTTTACTGGTATTAAAACGCTTTGTTAATGCCTACAATATATAGAGGTTATTTACCTATTTTCGGGGTGTTACCATGAACTAATTTTCTAATTATCTAGATTTAGGATTCAAACTCGAGCTTGATACTGTCTAGAAAAAACATTCTGATTTAGTTATATCAAGATCGGATGAAAAACATTCCTTCTTAAGTGGTTATAACCTCAAACATGAAGACGCACATCACACACCACACGACGCACACCGGCCAGCGCACGACAAAGAATGTCGGACATCACAATAGCTCACGTAAAGCTCTATGAGCTCATGTGTCCTTAAGTGTGTCACAATATAAATGGATTTACTTCTGTTATTGTTATGGTTTAACATACTAGAATAGTATTGTACTTGTATTAAGCTTACTGTTCGTTGATATACACCTTGTAAATTGTCACCCTGGAGATTTACTCCCTGTATATCTTTATATGAAACACGTTTTATATTGATTAAAATTGGACTGGACTATAAACTGATTTCTTAACTCGTCTCGTGATAAGTTTATTTAGGCTCACAGATAATGTTAACCATGCTTAAACTGTTCCGTTATCAAAGAATGACAATATCCCACCATGTAGCTTGTATACTTACTTACACCGGAGTCTTTGTGTTTTTTTTCTTTAAAGTTGGCTCGACGTCTTGAAGATAAAAGTCTGCCTTTTTAGCCTTGGGACTAGCTTTGTAATTTATATAATTCGAAATACTTATTAGAACCCAAAGTAAGATAACACGCCTGTAGGATGTGATGACCTATTAACGTGAGGTTATTATTATTTAGGGGTGATTCATTTCCCATTTGCCTGCTGTGATTGCCAGAGGTTACTATCCGAAGGGTGGTCTTGTAACAATAATATGACAAAATATATTACGGTGAAACCACCTACCCATATTTTGGACCAGTGTACAGCGTACTGTCTTACTTTGACTTTACTTTTTGTGTACGCCAGAGTTTATGTACAAGTCATTGCTGAGTCTTCACGACTACCTTATGCGCTGACCTGCCCCTGTGACCTATCAGGGGGAAATATTTACTGTTAAGCTAAAATAGGTCAACATAAACACGGCTTCCCAGGTTTGTGCCGGAAAACAATTTTTTTTTAGTACAAATACACCAGTGCACGGTGGCCAATGAGACCTTACTGTTATCTGGAAGTCATCATCACTATCATTGCTATAAGTATGATCATCATCATCATCATCATCATTATTATAATTATTAGTATCATTATTATCCGTACTGCCACCATTATTTGTATTTTTTTTATTGCCACCGTTATCATGTTTATATATGATTGTGTATAGTTTCTTTATCAATGTGTGTGTGTTTTTACTGTGCTCTCCGCCCAAAGAGTGAGGGATCGAGCGGGATACAGGAAACGTCACTGGTTCTTTTAAGTACCAGGTGTAGAGCACCGATACACTGCACCCCCGTTTAATGTCCCTCGCGGAAGACATGTTAGTCAGTTAGAATAGTATTTACAGTATTAGTTAAACAAATGCACACCAACAATAACAACCCTATATATGAGCAGTGAACGAAAACTTAGTAATAAATACTTGCATGATGAGACTAAGGAATCATTAGTAAGTAGTAGTTTCAGAATAGGAATTGAATTGAATGGAGTATTATTGCTGCCCGTCAATATATATCAATACTCGAACACAGATACAAATATGCAATTTAATACTTTAAGAGGGGCATGGTACCTGTTATATGCAGACATGTGGTGATATTATATTAGTCTCGCTTAATTTCTTTTGCGAGAAAATTGCAGGGCGGGTAAACAATTTTTTCCCTCAATTGTACTGCTTACTCGTCGTCCATTTAACATATATCAAGCACTGTAAGCAAAATGCTAGAGAGAAAAGAACGAGAGAGCATGCGATAGACAAGAGTAAACCGCCACCATTGTTTTTATTTTGAATATAAAGTGGTTCATATCATCAGTGCGAAAGCGCGCGGGCGTGATGGAAATTCGCGCCTTGTTTGCGCCGCTAGCGCCGCTGACATGCTCTAGCCAATATAGAATAATACATATAACTACATTTTGAATCTAACATAAGGCAGTCATATTTAGATAAAACATTATTTTCACTTTCTTTGCGCGTACTTTTTGTTAGGAGAGAACTGTGGGGTAATTGAGATGGACCAATTTTCGCACTTATTGCATCTTGCAACGATGGATGGAAGTGTGGTAGACGCGTAGTCGGTAGCTGGTTACAGCTTAAGAGAGGGAAATTCGCGGAACCCTGGTTTTGTTATATACAGGCAGCGTATTTATTAAAGTGTGACCTTGGTGGTCATTTGGCCTAATGATATGTGTATTGTGAGTACCCTTCCGTCGTTTTAGTGTGTGAGTTTTGCCATGCGTTATATCAGCCTGTCCCCCGCCATTACGATTGGTGTGTAAGCACGGTAACGACATAAGGGCGTATGGGTAATCCCCTTAAGCTTGTCGTCGGCGTCCTGCATAACTGTTATCGTAAGAGGAATTGAGTGTGTGACAGACATAGACAACCGGGCTTATGGGTATTCAATTTCAGCCCGTCATCACTGGTTTGTTTAGTGCTGATTATAGTCAGAGCATAGTTAAGGATATTGACAGGTTTTGGTTCAGGCTACGTAGGAAATAGATAGGTAGGGTTATGCGTATGACTCGTATTCAGCCAATTATTGTTGTATATCTTTTTTCTTCACGATAAGTTTAGATATGTACCCATGGGTTTAATGAAGTCTTTAGGAAACGACCGGCACGGGCACGTGGTACGTGGTATTGACTGTGTAGACAACTGGGCTTATGGGTATCCCCTTTCAGCCCGTTATCACTGTCTTGATTAATGTTGATTACAGTCAGAGAATAGTTAGGGAACGATCGGCACAGGCAACGCGGTACGAACTTAATAGCGATACACGTCAAAAGAGTAAGTTAAATTGTTGTTACTGACCATATATCTGCAACTCATCATGCTACCAGTTTTTTATAAAAATATATTTTATATTCGATATTTTACATGACTCACCCGTTCCTCTAAGCCAAAACTAGAGGTTTGTCACAGACGTGACGAATACCCCCACATGCCGCATTGACACAGAATATTTTGCATGTTGTCTTCAAAAAAAAACAGACGTCATGCTCAATGTTTAAAACGCACTAAGTGACCCCTTGACCTAGTTTGTGACCCAGCATGGCCCATGTTCGAACTTGAACTACACATCATCTAGATACTACTTCTGACCAAGCTTGGTGAAGCTGTGATAAAAACTACCTAAATTAGTGAGCGGACACCATGCTCAATGTTTAAAACGCACTAAGTGACCCCGTGACCTAGTTTATGACCTGGCATAACCCATATTCGAACTTGACCTAGACATAATCTAGATACAACTTCTAAGCAAGTTTGATGAAGATGGTATGAAAACTACTTGAATTAGAGAGCGTACACCATGCTCAATGTTTAAAACGCACTAAGTGACCTCGTGACCTAGTTTATGACCCGGCATGACCCATATTCGAACTTGACCTAGACATCATCTAGATACAACTTCTGACCAAGTTTAGTAAAGATGTGATGAAAACTACTTGAATTAGAGAGCGGACACTATGCTCAGCGTAAAACGCACTACGTGACCCCGTGACCTAGTTTATTTCCCGGCATGACCAATATTCGAACTTGTCCTAGACATCATCTAGATACAACTTCTGACCAAGTTTGGTGAAGATGGGAAAAAAACTACTTGAATTAAAGAGCGGAACACCATGTTCAATGTTTAAAACGCACTAAGTGACCCCGTGACCTAGTTTATGACCCGGCATGACCCATATTCGAACATGACCTAGACATCATCTAGATACAACATCTGACCAAGTTTGGTGAAGATCGGATGAAAACAACTTTAATAAAATTTTATTAATTTAGTACAAATGGTCATTGGGTAGTGAATTTGTTAATTAAAGGGAGGTTTGTCAGAAGTTTGCGTGTGGGTGAGTTCATTATATAGAGTGAATGGTGTTTAAACTAGAACCGCTAGTATCGCTATTACTACCAAAGGCGCGCAGAGTGCGCTCTCAAGTGAACGTCTCAGCAAAAGGTTCATATTTTATTTAGGTATCCCGTGTCACGCAAGAATTTAAATACATGAATCCGCACCCGTGAGGCGATGTCTTAGGGCAGCATCAATAATAGGTTTTGATCTATATTAAGTGTATGTTTTTTTTAAGCTGCTAGTATACCACCGCTCAGTTCAAGGTGTTTTACGGTGTGATCCGGACATAAAAAGAAAAGATGCTAAAACGTATTATAAATGTTACTTTGCGGACAGGGGACGGGTTTGTAATAGTCCCCATGAAGACGCGACACCCCAGGTCTCCGGCGCGTGTACATGTAAGCCTTATCGTCCCGTTTTAATGTGACTGTATATGTTGATCTTATGACTAGAGGTGTTAAATATCGGGAAATCATGATCACCGCAGTAAATTGACTAGCGGTGGTCCTGTTCGTTATAACCTTTCTGGTTAATGATTGCGATCATTTCGCGTGCGCTAGAGAGTACGTTTGAAGGCAGACCTTCATGAGATCCTACACGGGCGAGTTGGTCAGCATGTTCATTTCCAAAAATACCTACATGACTCGGACTCCAAAGAAATTAAAGCGAGATATGTTTAGTTGTTAATTTAGTTATTTCCTTCAACAAAGAATATATTAAGTCAGGTCGCGTGTTGGATGTACCTGCTTTTAACCCTTGCAAAGCGCTGAGCGAATCAGATAGTATTACGTAGTAAGCAATTAGTCGCTAGCAGAGTGGTACGCAATGCTACCATAATTTATTTTTGCCCAGATAGTTGCATTATATATGCGCATGATGTTTTATGTCGGTTCCCCAGTTGTGTCTTTGAATGGCTTTTAAAACATTTAGGTCGTTTTTACATTGAGTAATATGGTTAAATATGTGATCTTTCCAGGTTAACTGTCAAATGTCATTCCAATGAACGTTATATTTTCGAGGAACGGAAGTGGTATGTCGCATAGTGTGAGTTGCGGAAGGTCGTTAAATGTTTGAGATTTTCGTGCATGGCTTGGGTTTTGATGGATTAATTAGAAAGCCATAATTAGACAATTTACACTGTCTAGGATTTTCCCCGTTACGTCTCACCTTAATTTTACGAGTTTTAAGGAACACTGCTAGCCATTTCAGCATGGTACCCTCTATTCCTAATTCATGTAGCAGCTGAATAGTGTGCATATTCCATAGTTTATATGATTTCAAGGCATTCGTTGTCCAAACACACGGCTGCCACTGTGTGCATGAGAAGTTGTGCCTTTTTATATCGGCTTTTAAGCGGACTATATGATCTTCGCAAGAGTGGTTCGACCTGCAGCCTGATTGAACTTTAGCAAATTGTTTGTGTTTTTCTTAGTATGCACAGAGTCTCGGTTTGATCATTTTCTGCATAGATTGGTAATGTAGAGGTGAGTGAGATCGGTCGATAGGAGGCTGCAGGATCTTTTGGTTTATTAGCTTTTATGATTGGAATAATTGTGGTCTCGTTCCATTCGTCAGGGAGGTTACCTTCTGCCCAAGATTTATTGAATAAAGTACTTATTATTATTTCGCAGAGGGCGGAATCTGTTTAAGAATTAAATAATAAATGTTATCGTCGCCAGGCGCGCCATTTTCGCAAGTTATAAGGGCCGCTTCGAGTTCAAACAGACTAAATGGAGCATTGTATTTGTGTGTGTCTTCTGATCGGTAGAGTGCAACCAGTCATGGAATTCATTTTTTAAGATCTTGTTTTCTTGCTATACAATCTCTAGAGTAGCTTTGGTCACTGCTTATGCTTCGATAATGTTGGAACAGCGCCGAGGCCTTATCTGCATTAAGGACAAGAATTTGGTTGTTTACGCAAAAGATAGGTGTTACAGTTGGGGGTCTTCCTTGCATTCGATTAACATGATCCCACAGTTCTTTTCTAGTTGTTTCATATGACAGGTTATTACAAACCTCATTCCAACTATCTATTTTAGCTGTTTGAATGACATTATTGACTCTTCTGCGGGATTCTCTTAGTTTTTCATATTTTGGTCCTGTTTTGATGCGGATGCATCTTTTCCTACATGTTTCGCGATATATTATGGTGTCATCGCATTCCTGATTCCACCATGGTACAGAGCGTTTAATTGTTTTAGGTTTGTTGTTTACAATAAGGATGGAATTATCAAGCGCTGTCTTAAGTTTGGTTACATGAGATTTAAATTTGATATGTATATCCGTATTATCTAGATTATGAAGGAATTCGTTATCACACTGGGTGTTTAAGGCGTTCCATAGCTCCGGAGATGCCCTGTTAATTTTATATTTGCGTTGTGTGGACGGAAGGTTATTTTCTATTTTAAGCTTAAGGTTTATAATGATCGGAAGTCACTGTTAAATGAATCCTCTAGATCTTTGCATTCGCTTACTGGATGAACGTGTGATGATATAAGAGATCGCGCTATCACAGTGATCTTCGAGGTCAGCAAGTCTCGTTATTTTGCCGTGGTTAATGAAGTTTATACTGATATCCGCGGTAGAACGAAGGAAAACCATGGTGCTTCCAAAGCCGGTCTGTAAAAAAGGTGCTACTGTGCATAATATACACGTGATTGTGTGTGTGTGTGGGGGGGGGGGGTGTGGGTGTGTGTGTGTGTGTGTGGGTGGGTGGGTGGGTGCGTGCGTGCGTGCGTGCGTGCGTGCGTGTGTGTGTGTTTGTGTGTGTGCGTGTGTGTGTTCGTGTGTGTGTGGGGGCATGACAGCATGAAGTTATTTTTTACCTTAGGATTGTACAAATAAGGCCATACAAGCGCCAGATTAATGTAAGAAAAAATCCCTAATACCTCCATTATTATTTCTTGGATTATTTCCTATTCTATTGATATTTCTTGGATTATGAGATAACATAAAGTACATAACATCACGAGGATTATGGAAACCACTGACTAACTTTAAAATATCTGAAAAAAGTCATCGAATAATTGCTCACCGGAAACGCGATTTAATACTCGCAAAATCCTCTCTTTTGTTGTCAGTGAAGTGACATTTTCGGTAGAAACCGCACGCTTAGCTCACTTACTGTGTTTACGAACCGTAACCTCTTCGTTTTCAAACTTGTCTGTTGACAAAGTAGAGAGTCCTCTGGTTGTTGGAGAGTCCTGTTAATAATATAGGCACCCAAGATTACGGGTTATGTTACAACTACACATGCTAGAAGCTGATGTTGAATTCAATACAAAATGCCAAGTATTGCGTTCAATGATCTAATCCAGCCCCCTACAGTCTATTGACAAACAACTTAAATAATTAATAATTATGCAGCATTAATTTATTAAAATGAAATTTTAATCAAAATACTTTCTGCAAAGATTTCATTAATATTATCAATTGCTTCGAACTAGTTTAAATATTGATCTGTAAGATATATTAACATTTTAATAAAGATGCCGATCATATCTTAATATTTATATTAATTTAAATCATGGTATCAAATTTGAGCCAAATTATACAATTTCAAATAATATGCACTACGCGATAGCAATGAATTTGAATATATGCTTCACATGGTGCATAAGATAGATTTCTACGGATAGTTACTTTAGTTTCGTTTGCATCAAGTTAATATCGTGTCTACCTAAATAGATATATAGAGGATATTTGTCGGATTCGGTGGATTATCGATTTTATTTCACGAGTGAAATAAAATCGATATTCCATCGAATCCAACACATTTTCTTTTTATTTTATGCTTTTTTCACCGTTTATTTACATTGTAAATGAGTTTAACTGTATTATTCCGCTGGATTAATGACGTCATTTCGTCCAAAAAATGACGTCATTTCACAGTTAAACATATTTAATTGCCAATTATGTTTTAGGGGGGGGGGGGGGGGGCACACAAACGACTAAGAAAGTGTACCTGTTAAGAATACTTTGATCGTTTAAGAAAGAAATCTGCATTTTGAAACAGGAATTGATTTTCCTTTATTAAAATTTACGTGAGGAACATCAAGGCCCAGAATTGCTGGCCTAAATTGACTCTCAGATACTTATGTGATCTGAGCTGGGATATAATTTTTCAAGATTATACTGGTACAAGGAGTAAAACGTGTTGTTATAGACAGAAGTCATCATGGATGATTTTGATTATTTCTTTATCTGCTTCAAACAAAGACTTTAGATTAACGCTTTGAGCTCATTTAAGGGTACTTATAGTTTTAATAGTAGTTGATCTTATTTATTAAGTTATATTACAGCAATAAGTATGTTCAGATTGAATAATGCACTACCAATTATAGCACTCATTATATCGAAATATTGAAAAAAGCGACAAGTATATGAACTTCACTGAAACACAAATTATACTAGAGACCTTATGTATGACTAGTAAGCCGTGACTTGAATGAATATGATATGATTACTTGTATAAGGTCTGGTATCTATGTGGTATTTTATTAATCATATGTCTGATACCTTGATATGAGAACATATATGACATCAGTTAATTGTAGCTTTTGTATGTTACATGTATGCTTTTGGGTAAATATCATTAGCATAGTTGAAACAAATTATTTTATAATGTGCAGATTAAAAGCTTATGCATCACCGCTTTTAGGAACGGTTCATGATTTAAAGATAGGAGTCAATTATTTCGTTTTTAAGTTACAAAAGAATCCTTTGAGTTAATTAAACGTTTTCAAAATAAACAAGAGAAAGCTATAATGCGGGTACAAAGCATTATTGAATGGAAAACTATTGCAATTTACTAATTAGCTGTTGGAACATAACACATTTTAAATATTTACCGTCATATTCACCTGATGACCGCTCAACAGCTTGTCATGGTTATTAAGATCTTTTTGAGTCTCATCATATTCTTGTTCCAATTGCGCTTCTTTTTCAATCAACTGCTTAAGTTGGTGACTGAAAACGCAACAAAACCTTTTCGATAGTTGTCAATACTTATCAAGCATAAACATTTATCTATTTTCATGTGGGGAAAAATGTCATAGATTTGTATGTACTTGAGTGTGATGCGAGTTCATTCTGTTTATAATCAAATATAAGCAGTTTATTTAATTAATTCACTGGCTGCGCTTCAATGCACAGGCAACTTAAGCTTTTTTTTTTGTATCATCTTTAGCATGACTATCAATAGTTAATATATACTGATGGCGGAAAAAATGTACACCCATGTTGTTAATTGACATATTGCTGACACCATAATATCCATTGTTTGTACCATAATTGTGTTTACCTTTACCTTGCTAATCAGCTGAGTCAAGCGAGAGGGTATCGCGTTGTATGTTTTAGCTATTTTCCATTAAACATAAATTGAATTATTGTGTAATATAAACATTCTAAGGTAATTCTTTTTCGGTAAACATTATAACTGGGTTAATGTCGAAATGTATGAAAAATATACTTTATAAATATACATGTTAGAATATAAGTTATGTTTAAATGGCCAAATTCAAATTTGATGAGAATCTCTTTTTTGTAATGCAACAGCGATTCCAATAGAGAACGTTTGAAACAAAAGAAGGAACAAACCTGGGTTCACCTCTAACGCCTAAGGTCACAGCAGACTTACGTCTCAGTACCTCGACAGTTTCGTTCAATGTGCTGCAATGATACAACAGTTGGGGAGTATTGTATTCATATGTTTTCGTGTATTGCAGGTTTAAACGTTGTGTATTAATTTTTAGAAAATTCGGGTTCGATACAAAAGCGCATCAGTTTGTTGTAAATAGAGACGATATTACGAAATCTTACTTCACTCTGTTTTGCAGTAGTTTTGTCTTCTTCTTCAGGATGATAATGTGTTCTTCTTGTGTTTCAATTCTGTATAAATTTGATAATAAATGACATGCATCACGTGCAGATAAAAAACTTTTAAATATTAATTTAACCGTAAATGGTTCCAATATGGTAATGTTCATAAGACTATTATTTGTTTAAAATGTCTAATATAATAATGCAATATAGAGCTAAACCATCACATTTCGCGATTTAAACAACTGTGACAAGAAATATTCAAGCAATTGTTTATTTATGATAATGCCAAAATTTTTAAGCGTTATGATATTAATACAGTATTTTAATGCGATATTTACTGTCGTTGCCATTTGTTTCTGTCTTCTTTACTGCAACACAAATATTAGTAATTATTATGGTTATAATTAAAATTCGTTATGAGGATAATGATATTAATAATAATAATAAAAAAAAAAATAATAATAATAATAATTATTATTATTATTATTATCCTTCTTCTTCTGCTTCCTCTTCTTCTTCTCCTTCTACTACTTTGTCTTCTTCTTTTCCTCCTCCTCCTCCTCCTCATCACCATCATCATCGTCATCATCGTCATCATCATCATCATCATCATCATCATCATCATCATCATCATCATCATCATCATCATCATCATCATCATCATCATCATCATCATCATCATCATCATCATCATCATCATCATCATCATCATCATCATCATCATCATCATCATCATCATCATCATCATCATCATCATCATCATCATCACCATCATCAAATATAACATAAAATTGAAGACATAACTCTTTCAAAACATTTCAAACTGTTTCAAACTGCTGATTAACAAGACAAATGCTGTACTTTTATGTAACAAGAAAAGGCATTACACTTTATTATTAGTTTTACTCAACGTACTGTAATGACAAATTTAGTTTTTTAATATCTTCTTCTCTGCGTGCTATCTCTTGTTGTAGGAGGTCCTTTTCCTTCACAAAAGTTTCTTCCCTTTTAACACAGATATTTCTCATATCTTCTAATAATTGTTGTAGGAGGTCACATGCCTTCACAAAGATCTTTCTCGTGTCTTCTAATGATTTTTTTCTTTTCGGCAGAAGTTCCCTGAAATTAATAATAACCACCATGAACAAAGAAAAAGATTTTGATCATACGTTGCATCTGCACCAATGTTCAATCAGACTCTTATGCAAATGGTTTTGCTTATTTTAGCAACTCGATAGGATACATTTAACTTATAAATGTAATTAAATTGTACTTAAAATAGGAAAACTCAAAGTTTTCGTTAAATGAAAACTTTTTATATTGAAAATTAACCGCGTATATTAAGAAATACATGTAATGCATACTTTCAAATTCTACTTTAATTTGTTGAAGATCATTTTACAGTTTAAATAATTGGAACTAAAACATGAGGAAGTTGAGTTTGGTGAGCCTTGACCAAAAGCTTGGTCGGAAAAAAACAGGGAAAAGGTTTTTCCTCTTAGAAAGATGTCATTAAATTACAAGCGCAATCATTTTCCTCTACTAGTATGTTGCACATTTTATTAATAGGCGTCAAATGAAGTTTGTTTAACTGGGTATGTATTTTTTTTTAAATGATTGTAAGTTCTTATTTATAAATTTAAATGAGTTATGTAACATAATAAAGTTTAAAATCACCATATTTCGTTTTAAGATACCACGTATCAAAAATATAGTATAATTAAAAACTTGAGCCTTGACCAAAAGCTTGGTCGGAAAAAACAGGGAAAAGGTTTTTCCTCTTAGAAAGATGTCATTAAATTACAAGCGCAATCATTTTCCTCTACTAGTATGTTGCACATTTTATTAATAGGCGTCAAATGAAGTTTGTTTAACTGGGTATGTATTTTTTTTTAAATGATTGTAAGTTCTTATTTATAAATTTAAATGAGTTATGTAACATAATAAAGTTTAAAATCACCATATTTCGTTTTAAGATACCACGTATCAAAAATATAGTATAATTAAAAACTTTAGTTATTTCAGAAGTTATCAATGAATCATTTAGCTAATTACTGATGTATAAATCATTTACATAAACAAAAAATTAAAAAATCAACGCCAGCATGTATTTTTGTTAAACACAGGAAACTATCGATTTCCCGCCATTTCATGATATAACCAGCCTATCATGTTTTTATATATAAAAGCCGATTATGATTGGAGAACTAACCTAGAATGGTCTGTGGATATTCGAGATTTTAACATTTCACATTCCCTCATTCGCTCTTCATATAAGCCCGGTTCCATTTGAATACTTTTATCCTGAAACAAGTGCAACATATATAGCCATTATTTGCTGTTGATAGAAAAGGGATAGAATAAAGGAGACGCCAATGTTCCCGCACATGCATCCTCGAATTAACGGAAGCAAACGTGATAAATTTTAAAATTTCATTTTAGTAGTCGTCCAAATTGATATGAAAGGCATAATATTGCCGTTGTGTAGTGCATGCGGTGTCCGCATAGCGACCTGGAGGTCCCGGGTTCGATCCTTACTCACGTAATCTCCCCCTAAATATCGCAAGTTGTGGTTGTACTAAGGAAACGCAATCAAGAGCTCCTCAACAAGCATTGGTCTTTGGATGCAGTCGAAACAAAAATTCGTGAGTTAAATATTAAATGAATAAATAACACACTTTTTGTTAATGTACTTGTTTCACAAATTTGATGAAACAATAGCCGTAGCGAAGTTCATTTGAGCGATCTTGATACGGAAACTAAAATATTAGTCGTCACGATTTTTAAACGGTTCATGAACAACGATAAGTGTCGGGATAATTTTGACGAGCTTAAATAAAAGTTGTTGTTCGTACATATGTGTCTATCTACCTCGCTAGCATTAAGAGCTGCTTCCAGAACACAGCTCCTGTCCAACAGACGTCGGACATAATAATCCTGATCTTCGAACATCTTTTCCGCTTGTCTCAAGGATAACTGAAATTTCGCTGTTTTTTCCTCAAGCGAACGCATATCATTTGGTTCCTAAGAAAGGATATAGAAAAGACATGACAGCAGACGTGCGAATTTGTTTATAACACAGTGGGATACAGCATAATCAGTATATTCGATGTTACTAAATAGTTTGAATGGAACCTTTACCAGAACAGGTTAAGGAAACAGACTGATTATGATGCCTAACCTTGAAAAGAGATAACTTCAAACAAGACAAATCCGGACAATTCCTGTTCTCTATAATGTTGTTTCCTAGTCTTTAAAATATGTTGATATCAGTTATATTCAAAGTTAAACGTTCTGTAAACTCGTTGAACTAAATAATTTGATAGTCGATATTCCATAATTTGTCAACAAGCTTTTTCTCAAATTAAAGAGAAATTTTACTTATTCGGATTCATTTGTTGAGTTACCTGCATCCGGAGAATCATTTCCTTCGCTGCAGATCTTAAATCTGAGAATACCTTTTCAAACAACTTAACGCCGCTAAAACAGTGAAGCAACAGGTATAAGGACTGTTAAGAAATCGTATAATTTAAATTGGCCAATTATAAACAATGTATGAGTATATCTATAAATAAATATGTGCATATCCAAGATTTAATATATTTAACCATACCAACATTCAAATATACATATGTGGATACGATACACCGCCAAATGTATGGTATAAAAAAGTTGTCAATTTATACAATATCTCACAAATTTATTAGTTCATGTACCTGGATTGCTTATTCATATCGTTGTCAACGTTACATATTTCTTGTCTCTGAAAGATAAACACAGTAAAAATAATACTTTGTAAGACACTTTTTTTTTTTAATGGATAAAAACAATGGTTCGATGAAAGCAGAAAATTGGTAGGAATGACTGGTGCTTAATGTGAATTCTACCATCATCTGTATACATGTATCATGTAAAACAAACTGTGGTGTACAAGAAATAATACATTAAAACATGATAATTTGCCAACAACAATCGAATGAATTCCACTTTGTACAATCAATTGGAACAAACAAAAAATAATAGCCGAACTAAGTTGGAAGATGTTTGCAAACAATGTGAAAATATTTATGTCTATATGACGGTAGATTATAAACGTTGTGATATTGTTACGATGTCACACAACTATATCTTTAGTAAAAAATACATTTAAGTTATTTCATGTATTTACATCATACCCTTTGATACCTTCTTACATAAGACCCACTAGACGGTAGTTAAATTATTTAAAAGGTCATTCCATTGCACCTATTGGTATATCCCGTCCAGCGTATAATTTTTAATATTCTGTCTTGAAAATTAATACAGTACGTGTTCATTTTTCAATGTAGTTGATGGTAATGCATCCGCTCAATGCATTTATATTTATGTGCCTTACTGAAAAGGCTTTATTTAAAACTACTGTACACAAAGCAAGAACATCTTTATTTATTTTAAAGACACTTTGCTAATGAATCATTTTTATCAATGGAGTTCTTATGACATAGGTTTTACCTCTCCTGAGCACACTGCTCATGGTGAGCTATGAGATAGCGTGTTCGTCAATGACGTGTCCGTGTGTCCATTTGTCAACTTTATATAAATAAGAAATCTCCTAAATTCGTTTTGGTCCTTTGATTTCTTAAGCCACGCGGCCTTTTGAAGTGTTTTTAACTAAACAATCTCATCTGAAACCCCATGGTGTTAATGTTTAATATTTTGTTTGTACCATAGTTGTGTAGCATCTTCAAAGCCTATTAAAATTATGCTCCCAAGAGCAAAAAAGAGCTCAGCCCCGAAGATTACCGCTTAAATATACACTTATTCAAATGTATGGAATGTCTTTAAATTCTCATTTTCAAAACCTTAAAGGTTAAAGGATTTAATGCTCAGTGTGTAGCATCATCTAAAAGCCCTGAAATAGTGTTTACAAATTATGTCCCAAAATGTCAAAACTGGTCACGCGATTAGATTCACCAGTTTTCAGTTTTCGTGTATATATAAAACCCTGTAAAATCGTCATATCTAAAAGCGCAAATCACAGGTCTTTCATATTTGGTATGTAGCATCTTTTATAGGTATTCCACAAAAAATGTTCATAAAATATATCCCTAGATCCCTTTTTGAAAACCTTTAAAAATCAACATGTCTAAGATCTCAACGCCATGGCTTTAATATTCAATATAAAACAAAAATATACAGGTCGGCTACACAGTTTGTAAAAAAAATGACTTTGGGTACACTCCGGTTCACACTGGAAAACTTTACCGGGAAAAGCGGGGGTTTAAATTATGACAGATATACTGCAAAATACTTATTTTTAATGAATTCGACATTTACAGTTGTTGTTGGGACACATAGCGGCATTAAAATTTGGCGACATGAGTACGGCCAATGCGTCAATGCGGCAGTTTGTTTTGCGATATTTAGCGTTGGACGTGACCTTGAGCGTCAGCCTTGCGATGTATAACGCCAAGTGCGCCATTAAGCGAGTGTGGAATATTTGACGTTGCTGAACATAAACAATACACTGTAAGGCGTAAGATTGATAGAACATTAGTAGTATTTCACGATAATGAAGAAAGGCTGTATTATATGGCGATGGTCAACAGATTAATAAGTAACATTTCAAATAATAAAGCCTTACCGTTAATGTTGTGTCCGACCTTTGTTCGCGGAGAGCAGACATCTTTTGTCCAATCGCGTTGTGACTATCCGACAGTGTTTGACACTAACGGGAGTCCGGTAGTCCTACACTCCTTAAAATGAAACTCGGACTCTTAATTTTGTGTCAAGGAAGTCGGTTTGACTCCTTCAAAATCATCTTTGAATTATAAAAAAATCCCTTCGTTTACTTATTCGTTTCGAAAAAATCAGAATGCCTTCACAAATGACATCTTACTAAGAATAGTCGAACACTGTCTATAAAATCTTTAAGCTGCATTTGTTTATGGTCACATATTAATATTCTCATTGTACATTTTGCACAAGGCAGTTTTTAATACCAAGTAATTACCGCGCACTTCAACCAATACGTGAGAAGCGTAAGAGTTCTTCTTAACAAGGAAGATTATAGACAGCTGGTCTATTGAAAGTGAAGTGTCCATTCAAAACCTAGTGATGTCTTGAGCTTAGACAAAACTACTACACTACCATCGTTGTAACTACGCACTTGAATTTTTCTTTTGTCCTATGAAAACGCTGTCTGGTCAACAAGTTTGTTTTCAGAAGATGAATTGCGTATACTTATTAATGTACTATTATGATGAAAATACTTTTATTGTCCTTTTATATTGTATGTAGGCACACACACAAAAAGTAATTCCGTTTCCCGTTTTTGTCAAACTGCATGAACGTAAAGGACCCCAGTCTATTGAAAAAACCGTTGAATAAAAACCATTTTCACAAAACTCTGGCATAGCTTACACAGATGTACCTAGCAAGAGTCCTTAATAGATAGAATGAACACAACTGCTTACAGTAAGCTTGTGGGATGACATTTTGCCTATTGTTAATCATCGTTTCTAAATTGTCTGTTGTCAAATTGTACATTTTTAATACTAGAGATTGTATTTATTTCCAATATTCACGAAACTTTATGAGAATATCGGTCTAAATGACTGTTGGGTAAATTAAAAAACTGCGTTCAAATACTAGATTGCTATGTGAAATTATGTGAACAGTTTCTGAACATTCCGGAAGCTACATGTTTATCTAATCCTTATGAAACTTGCTCAGAACGCGTTTTCTAATGGCACATCTGCTGAGTTTGAAAACGGTTGAGGTCGACTGAAACAAATGAGTGTCATTGGGCTTAGGCGTTTTCCTGATGTGGGTGTTGTGAAACTTTGTGAACAATCTAGAAGTCCAATGTTTTACAAATCATCATTGAAATTCACAATTGTATCCGTCCGTTCCAAAATAAGACTTAAGGTAAAGTTGTTTAGGGAGGAATTTTATTGAAGTCATTGTTGTTGATCGTTCGGCTCTTCCGAAGTTTTAAAGTGTTTTTAAATAATCGCCTGGGGTTACAAGTTTCCCCTCCCTGATGGTTACTTGCTCTATATGTATGGAGAAACCACTTTAAAAATGTCTTCTCTGAAACCGCAAGATCAAAAAATTTGGTTTGTGGCATGTATCATTCTATTGTTGTCCTCCACCAAGTTTTGTTTAAAAACCGTCCGTTGGGTAAAAACCTGCCACGCCCAAGAATGAAGACATTTATTTACGTGTAGACTTACACAGTCCGGAACAAAAATTATTTATAATGACTTGTATAGTAAATATCGATGACTTCGAAAATCGTCATCTTTGAAACCGCAAGTGTCAAGGGTTTGATACTTGGCGTGTAACTTAAAATAGTTTTCCTCTTTTCTGCTTATAAGTTCTCTCAAATTATGTGTCTGGGGTCAAAACTAACAACACGGAAGTCCGTTCCAATTCAATTATGAAAAATCCCGTTTCGCGAGATCAGAATGTCTGCACTTTTGACATCCGACAAATATGCCACTCATCATTCTGCTTAAACACAATAATCGACAAAACAAAACAATAAGAAATTATTTATTTTGGTTCCTTGTCGCAGCATTTGCGAATAATTATAGGGGAAACTATCGAACTATGAATCAACCCGATCTTGGTCTTTTTATTTCTCGGATATTTTCTCTAAAAAAAAATCTAACTTTCGCTGAACAGTCTCTAATCACTATAAAAATAATCACAAAACCCTAATTGTTTACACAATGCACAATGTGCCTAAGGCACTGACGATGGGAACGACTGTGAATAAATAACCCAATGTCTATATCAAATGATAATTTCAGGGGCTTTGTTGCCGTTTGTTTGCTTTGTTATATAATGTTAAATAGTATGGTTTAAATGAATAATGCAATTTACTCTTACACCCAACTCCGAGGAACAACAAGCAAGCATATATATGAATGCATAATAGAAAATAGTATTTTCTAAAACTTACACTAATTAACTTTCATATCACTGTCATTTGTTAAATAATTTTGTAACCTGTGATAACAAATGACAAACATTTTGAACAGCAGTCACTTTTAACTTCGTTCTGAAACCAAACATAAAAGATAATTTAACAATTAACAATTAACAAGTCGAAAGATAAGGTATATAAAAACAGTCAAATTTTTGGACTTCCTGAAGTATGGTCGGACTCCTAAATTTTAGAAGAAGGGAGTCCAAATAACTCCTGACTCGGAATAGTTAGTGTCAAACACTGCCTCTTGGATACGCTTGCACTCAACTATGTGGAAATGTCTGAAAATAAACATGCATCACATTTAAACATCTTCATATTTTAAACATCTTGAGCGTACATAGAAACTGCATACAAGTAACCATGATCCAACACTTGAGTAAGGCAATTATACAGTAAATATTAATGAGTTCGTTTAGCCAGTGGCCGAGACCCATTTTCCAGAATTTTACTAGCCGATGATAAATAAACTACAAACAGAAGGATCAGAGTCACTCTCAAATGAAAATATTAAAACGGTGGCTACTGCAGAAGCAAGCTGATTTCAAAGCTAGATCTAGTAATTTTTGTATTTGTTCGCTATCTTTCGGACATTTTCCCAATTTCATATTCCCAATTTCATTTTCCTCACTTATTTCAAATGAATACGAAATACGAATACGAAATCAACTGAATACGAAATCAACCTCCGAAATATTATGGCAACAATATAGACAGTGAAATTAAACGTCAGAGGCTGATGCGTGTATTTTATCACAAAAACAATATTCAATTAATAAAAAAAGTTCAATTGTCAATAATAATATGATGATAACTATTTTAAAGTCTTCATAATTATAATAAATGTGATGATATAGTTAGATTACGATGATGATTATAGTGATGATGTTGATGATGATGATAGTGTTGAGGAAGATGATGATGATGATGATAAGTTGAATGATAATGAAGTTTGGTAGTATTGTTATTATTACTAGTATATTATTATTTGTAATATAGTTATTGTAAATAAAATAGTTATAATAATTAGTATTGTAACACAAACATGTATTATCGTTTTAAGCAGTAGTATAGTTATTATTTTGATAATTGATTTATTATTAAAATTAATTCAGTTTTTATTAATTTAATTACTTTAATCATTTGTTGTATTGTTTGCAAGTAATAAAATATATGTATTTTTATAATAATGATAATTGTCATTATACTATATTAATTACATTTTTAATGCAATTATTGATATAATTATTATTATTTATATTTATTATTTGTATTATTATTATTATTATTATTATTGGTCATTATTATTATTATTATTATTATAATTATTATCTATGTTTTCATAATTAATTTATTATTTATTATCTCATTATAGGAATATTTATATTTTCATTATCATTAATATTACTGTTACAGTGAATTTTACATTCATGTGTTTCTGGCGCTAAATAGCGTCACTGCCGTTTTAACGTCATGACGTCATTTCCTGTTCTTTTGTTTTTTGACGTCATTATATAATTGTTTTTTGTTGAGAAATAGAAACAAATGTAGTTAATTTGTTAAAACAAACTTTGAAAAAGCCTATTTAGGCGAAATATATCAGAAAAGAGTGGAACTTGTTCAGTGTAAATATATATTTATCCCTACTGGACACAAAACTGAGTATTATTTAAAATGTATAACCTGAAAACTATATTTTAATTAAGCTACACTAACTTACAAACACCTTCACAATATAAATGAAAACTCACGTCCTACGTCTTGAGTGTCGATGATCAAAAAGGCCGAGCGCGGCGTAAGACAGTAGCTCATAACAAATAAGTAATAACTAATAAGTAATAACAAATAACTCGTAACTAGTAACGAAAAATGTCCCTCCAGGGCTTCCGTAGATAAACGCATGTATCCAGTTTCCAGAGAGTAGATCGTGTATCCGCATTCGAGGCATTGATAACCGCATTTACAAGCCGACTATTTCGCGGATAGAGACTATGAATGTGGAAAACGTTTCCTCTTTTTCGCAAACGATATCTTGCGGAAACGGTTTGTCTAGATTGCAATATAGACACTAATATATGAGAACAATATTATAAAGCCCCTGATATACATACATAAATAAAATCAAAGTCAAAGTCAGTCTCCGGACGTTCGACAATTCCTCATCAAATCAATATCAAACTAAATGTGAACACTATGACCATAGTTAATATGTTTTGTAAATGCAACATAAAACATAGAACATGTGAATACTGTATCGATGTTTTCAATGTTGAAACGTACATGTATACGTTAGATTGTACTTGTTCCCATTCAGGCTCCGTTTCCTTCACTCCACATTAAACTCAAATCTACCAATCGGCCGACGTGGTATGCACCGTAAGTGAATACAACAACTGGCAGAAAGTCATGCTTCAACGACAAACATCAGACAATGGCACGGGACATTTTTTCAGTATATCGACTAACCCACAAAGCGTTGTAAATAACACGACTGACGGAATGTCGGTCACAGCTACGTCAACCAATGACAGCGTCGTGTTGTTCATTCATTTTGACAACGTAACGTGTGATGACATTGGCCTTTACGCCTGCGTGGCGGTCGTTCCAGCGAATGGAGACCCGCTGATACAGCAAGGGGACATGACCTTGATAGACTCGAACAAAGGTGGACATTATTTTTTCAAATAGTGGTCTTAGTTAGTCAAGTATTACACCGTTAAACCTAAAAACGCTTGGTGAAAGCCGCTTACCCTCTCTTACACGGTTTGTTCCGTCCCGATTCGCACGTTTTCGTATGTTGTTATAAGGGTAAGCTTTAATGCGTCACAGTTAGAAATAATGCACTACCTAGATGGTCAGTCATTTAGATTATACAAGCTGCGTCAAAACTGTTAGGCCAAGAATTTTGATATTTGAAGTGTTAAGTCGTATAAAGGTCCTTTGCTAAGCGTGTTTAATTCATGCCAATAGGATCTAAGACTTGTAGCATCGTAGATATTGATTCATTAAAAAATAGTATTCTCTGAAACTAGAAGGGTCACCATTTTATTCAAAAAGTGGTTCATTTCCAGCGATTGTACAATTCATATTGAGTAAACATATATTTTAAAAGCAAAGTGTCTGAATCTGAAACAACTTTTTTCAATTTTGTCAATTTACCAAAGCGTGAAAAGATCCCTTTAATCATGTTTTAGGTAAGAATGGTTAGCATTTGATGCACAAATTTAAAAAAAAATAGTGTGGTTTTTAATAAATTTTGAGAAAGAGAAGGATGACCAAAATTGGAGGTTCAAATCTTTGTAACTTTATTGTTTTAAGCAAAGGATTAAAGTTAAAATTGATGTACATGTAAGCATGTTGTTAATGCTAAATTGAGTTTTTTTATGACTCCTTCGCTTCTGTATTGCGACATCTTAAGGGTTTCGCGTGATGGAATGAGTGTGGAGTTCAAATGAATTTGAGATTTTTTTACAAAGTGCGTGCATGTTACCGTATCTTGCAACTTTATTGTTTTAAGAATTGGATTAAAGTTTAAATTTAGGTAAGCGTGTCGCTTATACTAAATTTAGTTCTTTATGTCTCCTTTGCTCTTATATGGTATAAAATGCGTATCTCGTGTAACGTAATTTCATTCAAACTCTGGATTTTAATGACGACAAGTCAGACGTGTTATTTTATTTAACAGTAAAATCTTTTTTAAAGCCTCAAAAGATTGTAAAAATATTTCCGATTGTATTTTTGTCATGCATAATTTAATCTTCCATAAGAATGAAATAACTCGCTGCGTCAAAATTTCGGTTTCCTTAATCATGTTTTAGGTAAGAATGGTTAGCATTTGATACACAAATTTAAAAAAAATAGTGTGGTTTTTAATAAATTTTGACAAAGAGAAGGATGACCAAAATTGGAGGTTCATATCTTTGTAACTTTATTGTTTTAAGCAAAGGATTAAAGTTAAAATTGATGTAAATGTAAGCGTGTCGTTAATACTAAATTTAGTTTTTTTATGACTCCTTCGCTTCTGTATATACAATGTATACACTACGTGACCCGTGATTGTTGCCTAATTTGCGGAGTCAAGGCGGACAGTTTGCTTTTTGAGTGGAAAATCACCGCGATTTCACGTGATTCGTCACTCTGCCGTCGTGCGAGAGCAAGATAATCTTCGCCCTGATTCCCCTCAGTTTTGCGGTGATTCGCCGTGATTGCAGTGGATATCGGTGACATCGATGATTCAGCAATTCATGCATATAAACCGAATTGTATCGATAACTGTATACATAACGCTTTTCTAATGTTCACAATTATCAAATAATCCAACATAATTACAACTTCACTTACGAAAAAAATAATCTTAAACATTTATGTCGGTAAATATGCTTGAGAATTTCATTAACACAACCATGTGACTACGCCATTTTTCAGAAGTGTAAAGAGTACAGTGCATAATGTGGGTCGAGCGTATTTAAAAAGCTTATATCATATTTCTCGTAAATTACCAAATTATTAGTTTTGTCTAAATCAAATACCATGTATAGAGAAACAAGGTATTTATAACAGACCAATGACAAAACACTATGCAACTTTCAATTTAGACAGTGCTACATGTATATGGCAACAATATGGAATTTGAAAAGTGGTAGTGTATTCGGGCCTGGAATATAATTAAATAATGTTTACATGTTATGTTCAATAATTATTGCATGATCATTCTGCGCTGTTATATTAATTTGGAGCCGTTAAAGCTTCCGACATTACTTCATCAAATTCATGTCGAACGGGAGTATTTTAGCTAATACGCCCATTGTATACAACAACAACAAAAGCTTTATTATTGCAATGTATAATGTAAATGTATACATATATGTTACATGTACATGCGGTGATGCGAGAATTGCAGCAAAAATCACGGGTCGCGTAGTGTAGTATGAAATACATATCCCGTGTAACATAATTTCATGTAAACTCTGGACTTTAATGACGACAAGTTGGATGTACGGTTTCCTATATTGTGTTTAAGGTCAGAATGGTTAGCATTTAATACTTTTATTATTAAAAAATAGTGTGGTTTTAAATAATTTATGAGAAAGGGAAGGAAGAACAGAAAATGGAAGTTCATATCATTGTAACTTTATTGTTTAAAGCATTGGGTTAAAGTTAAAATTGAGGTAAGCGTGTTGTTAATAATAAATTAAGTTTTTTATGACTCCTTCGCTCTTGTAAAGTATGAAATACGTATCTCGTGTATCGTAAATTCTTTTAAACTCTGGATTTTGTGATCGCCTTTTGTCTGTCGTCTGTTGTTAGTCGTCAACATTTACCTTGTAAACACTTAAGAATGTAATGTATTGCAGATTCAGAGATGTCTGTTCTGTTATGAAGGTCGTGTGAAAAATAAACTTATGGGCTGTTTGCATATTTTAATAACATATAAATATTGTTCAAATCTATTTGTTGATAGATTTAAAATAACTAACTTTCCTCTTACATGCCCTTGTATTTCAAGATAGAATACTTTCCTTCACGGAGGAAAGAGGTCTGAGTTTGAATCTCAGTGGGGGCTTCAGAGGATGATTTATTTTTAGAAAAATGATTATATTTGCTCAACTTTGTAAATGACTGAAAGCCACACACCTAAAAATTAACTGCATGGCATAGTAAATTTATGTATAAATAATAAACATATTTTTATCTTTGCCATTTAGAATATATCTGGTGATTACAAGGTAGAAATCAATCTTTTTTGCGCTTTAAAACTTAAAAATAATTGCATTTGTCAAAATAGACGTATATGTCTACAAATCCTACTTTCGGTTTAAAAGCGGTACCATTTAAACAATAATATATTACTTTCTAACTAGGCTATAGATTTAATTTTACTTATGCCAATTAGAATATACACATGTAAGGCTATAGATTTAATGACAATTTTGCACACCTTCAAATTGCATCTTTATGTATTGATTAACATGTATTTCATTTCAAAGTGTGTGGCTTTAACCAAATAACTTTGAAAATTTCTTTTAAAGAATGAGGTTTCTGAAAATTCAATCATTGAAGAAACATTTATAATTTGAGGGTACAATAAGACAGCAAACTAAGAATAGACATCCATTTGAGTTTTTTTATCAATTGAATATGCAAAGAAGAAATTAAATATCAGCAATACAAAAGCCTGTAATACACATGTATGTGCAGCGTGTGGTTTTTCTATCTATCTATATATGCTCAGTCAAATTCAAACTAGGCAAATATTTACTGGACAGAAGGTCCTGTAAAATGGGAAAAAATACAGGACCCGCTCTTTTTTTATAGGACCTACTGGCTACAGAATATAATAGTTAGTAAAATAACTTGGTTTCATTGCCGGGATCAAGGTGTTTATGATATAAAATGATAAAATTATTGAATAGGTATTAATTTTAAGGTCACACATTTGTATCTGACGTTAAATAATAATACACGCCATACATGGTACTAGTCTTGTTTAGAAAAAAAAAAATTTTAAATGCTGAACGCATGTTAACAGTTAATATAAACAGGAATCGCTTCTTTGTAATATCTTAAGAACAATTTCCAAAACAAAAGTACTTTATACTTTTTTAACTAAGCTATGCTTAGCGTGCATGTCAGGTATGAGTCTGGTCAATACAGCCTAAACTTACAACGGCCTCGATAAATGACAACCGGCCTGTTTCACGCGTGGACATTGATAGCCAAGATAATAACGGTTTGAATTACAACGATCATTATTATACATTACTATTGCTATTAAAACCACACAAATTGATATCTGCATCATTTAAATTGTAATAATCAGATTTATGATTATCTTGTTAAGGGACTAGGCCGTCATGGATTTGGACCGTCCTGACCCGCATTTGTAAGATGCACATAAATAGACCAATCAGGTGCCCTCGGAAAATTCCGTCAGCAGAAAGAGAGTTGGTATGGAAAAGCACATGTATAAAGACGCTATTGCTATTTTTGCACCTCAGAAAACTTTCAGAGCCATAAACAAACCTATGAATTTGTTTTTGTTTTTTTTACCGGACAATGAGTCCTGTAAATTTGACAGACAGGCCTGACCTTACACAATTTTACAGGACGTGTTCGTCGGTCCGGCCATGTTTGGCCAAGACTGTATACTGTCTAACTCCCCTTTCGGGTATTATTGACAGGTAATAGATATGACAGAATACTCTGTAAGTATAATTGTGCACTCAAATTTTTTATGACAAGTTGAATTATTAGTATTGTATATACCATTTCCATGCGATAAATTTTAGAAACCCATTTATTTCTCACAAACTGGGGTTGAAAAGTAAACAACAACGGGGTTTGATTTTACATTCATGAGTTTTTTGGGGTGTTTAATACATGTATAGTCATTCAAATTACTAATGTTTGATAAGGTTTTATTAATTTTGGGTATAGTTAAAAATGTTCTGTCGGTTTAAAACCATGGCCGTTGAGGGCGTAGCAGTTTTCCTTATATGGGCCAATGGCTATAGTAAAATCTTGTTACCACTCTAGAAATCACATTTACTGTGCATCCTTCAAGAAACTTGGTCAGGTCATTTGTTCTTATGATGTCTTGGCTGAATTTGAAAAACTGTTTCGCTTTCTTTAATTTATTCTCAAATCTTAATGAAGTTTGGTCAGAAGATTTGTATAAATTAAATCTCAGCCAAGTTTGACACTGGGTCATTTGAGCTAACAAAATTGGTTAATATATTAAATAAACAAAATGCATGTTTATACCACAGAAGTCACACTGTTAGTCTAATCTTCATCAACATCGGTATGCATATTTAACTTCAAAACAAATATTGGACCAGGGATTTCAATAGAAGCAGAATCCTGCGTTTTGACGCGAGCAAATTAAAAATGACTCATTTTTGACGCAACCCTTTTTTCTGCCGTGCGTCATTTTGACGCATAGAAAATTTAACCCGTGTGTCAGTCAGTTAACATCTCCAGTTCCATGGTAATAAATCACCCTGTGCTCCTAATCAAAATTAATGTTTCAGTATTTGAAACTCGGTCTATAATCGAGGGAATAGAGGTCTACCCCGGGCGTTGTTTTTTATACTCACAAGTCATAATACTACACATAAACATTAAGAAAACACATTTTCTCAATTAGATATAAATTACCCGAGTAGAATTAAATTGCTACGTCTGACCTTTGACATTGTAAATGGCGGACGTATTGTAAATTAACATTAAACCTGCGTTCAATTTAAAAAGGGCGATTCAAACAACAACAACAATTCAAATTACAAGTAATGGTGATTCAATAATGGAGATAGCATTAACTGGATTTAACAAATATTAAATAAGGTTTGTTAAACCAGATAACAACAAGGAAATTTTGGATTATTAAAGTTAAACTACTACTGGTAAGGCATTCTTAAGTGTATATATTTCCGACATATATAGTATTTGGATAAACAGTAATAGATATACTAGATGTTCCATGCATTTAGATTGTGTTTTTGTACAAACGCTATCATAGGGATGATGATAATATAAGTTTTATAACAAGATAAATATGTGATGAAAAGGTGCTACAGGTACATATCTTAAATTACTTAAATGTGTTATGATGAAGTAGATTTTAATGAGCATTTATTGTTTTAACAAATAAACATAGTATAGTGATAGAAATAATAAAAGTTGTAAAATGAACATGTTTTGTTTTTGAAAAACTTAAAAGTCGATATTGTTCGCACAAATTATTGATATTTTGTCCTTATCTTTGTGTACCAATTCATTAAAATATGTTGTGTTATGTATCATGGTATTTTTATTTAATAACGCAGTATTACTTTTTTAGATATTGTGTAACTCTTGGAGCATGTTTTTATCTAAAAAAATTGAATAATACAGACAAAAACACAATTAACGCGCTTCAAAATTGACCCGAGAATTTTTCAATTTGACTCCTCAAAATTTCAGTCCAGGGGTTATTGACTCCTGGTTTTTATGGAATGAGTGCTATATTGACGTCATCATTTGAGGACGTTCAATTGAACAAATGATAATGGCGACTAAAATTTGATAAGCTCCAGCGTATAGCAGCGATTTGAGAGTGTTGAAACTGGCCCGACACTTGTGCTGAAATTTCTCATGTATATGGCGTTTTCGTCATATCTGGGAAAAATCCAGTTTTTGATAAAATGACGAAAAAGTGGTGTTTTTTATTGCGCAATCGCTATAAACACGTGGATAAGCCGGAAGTATATGTAGTGTTAATAGCAACCCCAAGACAATTCTCCCCCACAAGACGATTCACCCGCTAGACAATTCAAAATTGATTTTAAATATAAACAAATTCGTACCAATAATATTTCGTACCCATATTTTTTTCGTACCTATTTTTTTTGTACCCATTTTTTTCGTCCTCAAATTTTGTTGTACCCAAATTTTTTTTTCGTACCCATTTTGTTCGTACCCAAATGTTTTTTGTACCCTAACTTGTTCGTACCCAATTCTTTTTTTCGTCCCCTTTTTTTCGAACCCAAATGTTTTTCGTACCCAATTTTTTTCGTACCCAAATTTCTTTTTTACCCAATTTTTTTGTACCCATTTTTTTTGTACCCATTTTTTTCATACCCAAATGTTTTTGGTACCCAAATTTGTTCGTACCAAAAAAAAATTTGTACCCATTTTTTTCGTAATCAAATTTGTTTCGTACCCATTTTTTCGTACCAAATGTTTTCCGTTCCCAATTTTTGTCGTACCCAATTTTTTTTTCGTACCCATTTTTTTCGTACCCAAATGTTTTTCGTACCCAAATTTGTTCGTACCCATTTTTTTTTCGAACCCATTTTTTTCGTACCAAAATGTTTTTCGTACCCAAATTTGTTCGTACCCAATTTTTTTTTCGTACCCATCTTTTTCGTACCCAAATGTTTTTTGTACCCAAATTTTTTCGTACTCAAATTTTGTTTCGTACCCATTTTTTTCGTACCCAAATTTGTTTCGTACCCAAACTTTTATTCGTACCCATTTTTTTCGTACCCAAATAGTTTTTTCGTACCCTAATTTTTTTCGTTCCCTATATTTTTCGTGTTCTAATTTGTTTTCGTATTCAAATGTTGTTTTTTTCCTACCCTAATTTTTTCATACCCATTTTTTTCGTACACAAAGTTGTTCGTACCCAAATTTTGTTCGTACTCATTTGTTCGTAGTCAAATTTTTTTCGTTCCCGAATTTTTTCGTACCTAATTTTTTAATTGGTACCCATTTTTTCGTACCTAAATAGTTTTTCGTACCCTTATTTTGTTTGTACCCTTTTTTTTTGACTCAAATTTGTTTCCATGCCCAAATTTGTTTTTTTTCATACCCACATATTTTTTCGTACCAATTTTTTTTTCAATTTGATTTGATCTCTCCACTCATTCCATCCCGCGAAACCCTTAAGGTGTCGCAACTCTAGTATTAAACAAAATGCAGTTAGGCGATTAAAAAAAATAACTTCTTAGAAATATCGGATATCTACTTCGGCATTTGAATTTGTAGAAGATTTCACATTTTAAGCCATTTGCAGGATGTTCGTTGGATTTTCCGCTTAAGTTAATCTCCAAACCTCGCTTTTTTCGTTAAGAATCGAGGCAACAAAGGCATCAAACAGTTTATTGTGCTAAGGCTAAGACTGATAAAGTATAAGTGGCTTGAATAAAAACGTAGCTCCTTGACATAACTATTCCTAAATAACCATAATTATTCAAGATTTAAATTGAGTTTTAAATAACACAGAGAATGCTTTAATTATTAAAATTAATGTGAATCATACATGGATACAATATGTTATATGTAACAATCTTAGAAGATATACATGTAGAGCCATAAACATGAATTATAATTAACATCATTACAGTTCACATATTACAAGCTTCATAACGATGTTAAAATATTTAAGTACGAGTCATATTATAGCCTATAAAAAGGACTGCCTTTTATACCGTTAAGGCTTAATAACATATCACATGAAGTATATGTTTTTAAATCAATTATGGATATTAATACACAATCAAATATAATCAATTTTGTATACACCATAAAAATTGTTTCCAACGTCGAAAGTAAAATATTTGCTAAAAGTAACACAGACTTACCAAACAAAAAAATGTAAATGGATTTAATAAACTACAACCTACCAAACTTATTTTCGAATATAACTTGACTTCATATACCATGAAACGCATTATTAAGTGAAAACTGTAAAATAAACTTATCACTAAAGAAATACTCATTTTCGCAAACCAGAGTCAGTTTTGCTGCAAAATTATGTTATTCAAATGAAGTCTAGCGGCATCTTTTTAAAGCGTATGTTATTATTAAAAACGTGTCGTCAAAATATATAAATGTATGTTCACTTACATAATCGGTAAGTAATAATTAAATGTCAATATGTCTTAAACAGTGAATTACTCAGTAACAAAATGCAAGTTTAATTACTGAACACTAAAAGTAGTCTCTCTGTTGTTTTTCAGTATACACTGTACATCTATGTTCCATAATATTTACTGCAATTAATGGCACTTTTTTTAAATGTTGGTCACCTCATCTCCGCAAACGTTTTATTTTCGAAAGATCACTGTTTTGGAGTCCCGAATCGCTCTCTCCAACGAGTCCATGAGGCGTATTTCTGAACTGGCGCCTGGACCTTTAACAGAGAAACACATGTTAAAGAAACCTTTCCCAGATTTTGGCATGTATTGAAGTTTTAATTAAATGCTTAAAATTGATAACTGTCAACATGGGAACTAAATAGCTCAAGTAAAAACGTTATCTTTAACTGGACTCCTACGACTGACCCTTGGAGTTAAAGTCCTATACATAAACCACTTGGCCATATATGCTTATATTGGGACCAGTGTATTTTATACTCTATTTTAGCAATTCTTGATAAGTCAAAAATATAGCGATAACAACAGAACTCACTAAATCATATAATCGTTTCGCAGTTATTATGGTTGATACTTTTTTCATCTGTTTTAAATCGTCTTGAGATACATATAATTGATGAATTAGAGCAAGGTTAATATTCAGTTTTACCAGTTTCTCGCAAATATAATAATTACAACATAAATTTGAAAATCTGAAACATTTGTTGTCAATTTGTCAATTTATCAAAAATCTGAAAATGTCCCTTTAATATATATTCATGCATGAAGTGAGGTACCAAACAAGGTACCAAACATGTATATATTCAAACAAAAACTTAATCTACTACTTACATTTATAATCTGGGCTTTTTTATAATATGTGAAACGTACTCAGGGCTAAATACATCCAATACGAACAGCAATGGTGTATTTTTGGTATGGCAACAATTTACGTAAAATGATCACAAACTTTATCAGTATTATTCGATACAAACATGGATCCAAACACAAATAACCTTATTTTATATCTTTAAAATAAGAATCAAAAAGCTGTTGAATTTCGTTCTAAATAAGCATAACGTAGAATGGACATTAAACTCGATTTGACCCGATCCTAAAGTGCAATAATTCACTTTCATATGAAACTAAAAAAAAACATCACGTAAAACCTGAAATTAAGTATAACTCATGTCCATCGTAACTAATCCCAAATTGCAAAATATTACAAAGCAAACATTCGTTTCTGATAGGTTCACGTGATCCATATTTAAGAAATAAATAACATTAATCAAATACTGTGACAACTTACCATCATCTAAGTAGATCAGTGACACTTTATTGTCACCAAATATTGCTTGTATTGGTCCACGGGACATGATCTCGTCAAACGTTTCCTTGAACCTCGGCCCTTGTTCTTGCATTGCAGCCGAAGACAAGCCAGCATATTCTTCCTCCATCATCTTGACGCATTGCATGGGTGTGCAATACTCGGCTAGGAAACACCGCTCAAACTGAAAGTAGGTGTATCAACCTGCAAAAGCTGACAAAACCAAATACACAAAAGCCACTCAACATTTAATAATAGAAATGCTCCCCACTGACGCGGACATTGTCAGAATATACAGAATTTCACTTCGGAAAATCACAAGAGTAATTGGGACTTTCATAACAAATAATACGTTGATGATTTGACATAGTATTGCCAGTAAAATGCTCGGTCAGAGGTTCAGATAACAAGTCAAGCTCGAACATAAGGACGTTTTGCATGTATCGCCTAAAGGCGGTGGCCCCATTTTATCATATTACTTTGACGTATTTTATGTCAGAATTTGGAAATTATTTTCTTTACTTACATAAAAAACAAAAGGATGAAATAAGGTTTCCCTCTTGCGGGTGCAGCTGATGTTGAATAAACTTCAGACCCTTTAAATGCCTTCCTAGTTAATTATTTCAGATATGTGGTCCACATTAAATCATTCAATGTGGCATATTAAAATATACGCGCTTTTCTTAAAGCCCAATACCCAAATTCAATGCCATTCATTAATTACCAATGCATCGCGATGAACATGTTAATCGCTGATGGATCAAGGCATTTGTTTAGGAAATGTTTTACCAACTAATCCGACACTGCATTGGTTATGTTGGTTAACATATTTGTCAATTTGGATTCATATTCCATTCTTAAAAGACTCAAAACCATTTAAAAAAGACGCACATACATATATGCATACCATGCATACCAAAGCCTTTACGTTTGACCGGTTTATGTGAAATTGACTTTGGGATTAACAATATTTTATTAAACAAATTCTTGATAGCAACACATTTTGTGTAAATTCTATAACAATCTTTTACAATATATCCTATGTTATTGGCGAGACACAATTGATTTAACACACACAAGGACAGAGTTGACGGACGATACCTGCTGTGTAGCCTCACACATCCGCATGACAGTATAATAAGATCATCCAATAAATACCTGTATTGAGACTTACCGGTAAACAATTTTCTAATCGGTTTACTATTTAACTTTTTTTAAGTATTAACATAACACAATTTAACACGTACATATGTATATTGATCGAAATGTTACAATTACTATATTATTTGGATCCCTGGTGTCTGTGAATTTGAAGACGTTCAAGTTGAAAGGTCGACCAATCTGTCCACCAAATTCGTCAATAGTTGGCTCTAAATCTCCTTTCAAATGCTCCACTTGGCGCTTATCAACGCTGAAATAAATCATCAAAAGGACACAGCTATACACATTATTTAAAGTTATAAAAGTAAACGATCAAAATATGGTTCTAATATTTTTCCGATAATACTACATAATATTTAAGCCAGTGATTGCTGAAAAAGTCTTGTAAATTAAATGTGACGGAATGATAGGCTCATACGTCAGGGTCTATATCCCCCGTCCCATTTAATGCCGAGTAAATGACTTATGATGTCTTTATTTTGCAAATGAGGGGAAATATGTGTATTTACTCGGATCTAGTCCCAAATGGTTTGGAATACAAAAATGTGTTGTGTTTCGAAGATACATAGTGTCAAAAAGCCTTAACAAATGCAGGAACTTATTTGACGAGTGCATGTATTTTTAGGCCAATGGTCACACGATGTGACTTTGTGATACGAATGTTAACACAAAACGGACGAAATTCCCAAAGTGAATAGTTCAAGTAATCTTTGAACATTTTTATTTTTCTCAAAAATGAGTTACATTTCAACTTAAATGTACATTGTATGGTTATGTTGAAAAAAAAAATTCATACAGGATATTTGTTGGATTCGGTGGAATATCGAATTTATTTCACGAGTGATCATATAAAACAATATTTTCACGAGTGGCGAAGCCACGAGTGAAAATATATATTTTCTATGATCACGAGTGAAATAAAATCGATATTCCATCGAATCCAACAAATTTTCTTTTTATTTTATGCTTTTTCGACCGTTTTTTTTTCATTGTAAATGAGTTTAACTGGATAATTTCGCTGGATTAATGACGTCATTTCGTCGAAAAAATGACGTCATTTCACATTAAAAAGTGAAAAATATTGATATATACTGTTTAAAACAGTGGAATACCAATTTTATTTCACTGATATTTCTCTATGATATACCGGAAAGCATAAAATAAATCCAGTTTTTTAAGTCATAACACATATGATTAACGTTATAAAATAATTAACCTTTCAAACTGGCATTGTGAATTATCAGTCAGTTATGTGTACTTATAAAGAAAAGGGAAATTAAAAAAAAAAGATAACACCTATTATGAATAACTCTTATTTATTGTATGCTTTCCGGTGGTTTATAGAGAAATATCAGTGAAATAAAATTGGTATTCCACTGTTCAAACAGTGAAAAATATATCGATATTTTTCACTGTTTTACTGTGAAATGACGTCATTTTTTCGACGAAATGACGTCATCAATCCAGCGAAATTATCCAGTTAAACTCATTTACAATGTAAATAAACGGTCAAAAAAGCACAAAATAAAAAGAAAATTCGTTGGATTTGATTGAATATCAATTTTATTTCACTCGTTATCATAGAAAATATATATTTTCAGTCGTGGCTTCGCCACTCGTGAAAATATTGTTTTCTATGATAACTCGTGAAATAAATTCGATATTCCACAGAATCCAACAAATATCTTCTATTTAATAGTACATCTCTCGCTTGTTACGTCCTGCTTCTACTCCGTCCGACCATGTTGTAGAGTTTGCTTCTTGTGAGTTTATACGCAATCGAAACTATATTGATTTAAGTTTGACTTATAATTGCCTTATAAAATCGATACTATATTTATAATACGTGTATACATGTTTCTTTGTTTAATGGCCCATAATACCCGTTTAGGTATAGTGCATATTTTATTATTCAATAAACTATTAAAGTATTATTATAGACAATAGATAATAGTTATAAACTTTTACTGACCTATATAGTTCGATAGGCTAGCGTGCAAGTTTACACGTGCACATCATGTTTGCTCTGTATCAGCGTATTAATTAACTACATGTAACTAAATGATACTTTAATGCAATGTTTCACATTTGAAATAAGTGTGTAAAACTTTATATTTAACTAAAATTCTTTTTAAAAACACCAGCATGCGCACTTTCTATATTTGCACATCACAAGAGGAACGAACGTTTGATTTACAAATATCAGAACGACATTTTTCTAATTCTGCTTTTAATATTGATAGTTTATATATCCTATTTTGTCAGAACTTACCCATTGTTTGCTAAGTTTGTCAACCATTGGCCAGTATTACATGATTTTATCCAGACAATAACAAGTGTTTGAATACATCCGCACTCTATCTGCTTCTTCTCAAGATATGCTTTGATTCTTTTGCCCAATGCTGAAAAAACATATTATGAACATTTAGACTAATACGTTATGATGTTCCTCATATTAAATGGTGATAATAAGACTTATCATTAATTGGTATTTGTCTTGAGAGATTTTTTAATTCGCTAAACAATATAAGAATTTATATTTTATTTAGCTAATAATAATATACCCAGAAACTTATTTTTTAATAGTAAACAATTTTAAATGTTTTCTCTTTCGTTGCTTTGTATTTAAATTGTAATACTAAGAGATTATCTTGTATATACACGTTCATGTTTGGTGAATAACGCTGGAATAAGTGTTTGATGCTTCTTAAAGCCGGTTTAAAGACCCAACAATTTGTGTTTAAGAGCAACACTGATATGGCATTGTTTTATTTACTGCGAGATGTTTTACTATTATATCAGATAAATGAACAGGTCATTCTGATAACGCTTTAGTTTTGTTTTTATGTCGGAATGGTATGTTCTTTAACTCATTTGATTTGTTATATTTACTATATTTGAGATTTTTTATGTTGTCTTAAGTCCGTCACATATTTTGCTGAGGACTTACTGTTGGTCAAAGTTTTCATCAGGTAGTTTTGCACGTATGCCCAGGCTAAACCAGGAATCACGTCACCTGCTGGAAGTGCCTTGCTGATGTCGACAGGGGCACCTAAAAACAACAACCAAGTAATGAAACGTAAAAAAGACGAATGCAAACAATTATTATGTATTGAGAACATATTCTGTAATGAACAACTTCGAAATATTCAAATAAATTCGAAAAGCTGTTGAGCTTGCAGATTTATACGAATAATTTCCGTTACATGATTGTCAATAAATTTTGTAAATTTAATTGAATAAAAACAAGCTTTATTTAACATAAAGTGAAACTCCAAAATATCAAAGTTGAGAAATTCGTGTCCATTAAACATTTATTTCAGGCAAATGACCAACGGCCTATATAGTACAATATAATCAATGCGACATTTAACATAAACCAGATGGCCATTATGGCCCTTAAGCGCCAGCTGAGGTAACTAACACAAATTGCTGACGAATCAACCAGGGCATCTCGTTGTTAACCACATTTGACCCACATTCAACATGGCCTATATATTCAATTTATTCATTCTGGCCAAGTTTCATCAAGACTGAGTCATAAATGTGGCCGTTGGGTGGGAAACTGATTTTCATAGATTTGCTCTGAAGACCTGTTTTTAGATGCAAATGACCCAGATTCAAATTAGTCTCAGATATTATCAAGATACAATCTGATACAGCTTTGGTCATATATGTTTCCCCTAGAATTTGTTACAATTTTT
Source organism: Dreissena polymorpha (assembly GCF_020536995.1). Classification (NCBI taxonomy): domain Eukaryota; kingdom Metazoa; phylum Mollusca; class Bivalvia; order Myida; family Dreissenidae; genus Dreissena; species Dreissena polymorpha. Next base: position 74,362,172 of record NC_068360.1, on the reverse strand, counting down.
GTCTTAAAGAACTGGCCTAGTGACCTGATTTTTTATGCACATGACCCAGATTCACTTACAGCCAAGATTTTACCTAGTGTTTTTTCTATAGTGGTTACAAGTTTTTTTTAAGATGATGTCGCCTGCTTTGAAGAATATTTGGACAGTCCACAGCGAATGTGTGTACAGCAAGTACTTCAACATGTTTTCTTCGTTTAGCATAAAATTGAATAACAAGGCAATTTTACCTGAAACTGTTCTCAGAATGCCGTTCAGGTAGAATTCGTCCGCAGTCACTTGGAAGAAGCGGACCCATTTTATACAGTGTGGAACATCGGATATTTGTAGGCCATTCAATACAAGCATAACTTGCATCTTGCATTTGTCAACACTGGTTTGTATGTCGGTCATGACGTTGAATGAGAAAACGCCATCTTCTTGCGCAGCTTTAGAAAGGACACATATGACCCAGCCTTCATGTGTTCCCTGACGGTTAAGTACTCCCTCCCCAGGCAATGAGGTAAACGTTTGAATTTGCTTCTTTTCCAGCAATCTTGTAATGTCTTTTCCCACCTTTTTGTCCGAATCCGATTCAAAATATCGAAGGTACACTCTTCCCTGTTTAAAAGGTAAAGATGCACATGATACAATTGCATACATCTTTAACCTGTAACCTTTTACCTCATAGGTTTGGGATGATTGTATCATTAATCTTACAAGATAACCGAAAGGTCGCAAGTTGAAACGCCATGACAAAAGCTTGCCGACCATCTGATACCATTACTTGAAATACCTCCTCTTGATTCATGGTACATTACCATGTTTGTGTTGGTTGGATAGAAGTAAATATAAAGTGTTAACTGGTCAAATGCTATCCGTGAATCCATAAAATGTTGCATTCTGAAAACATAGTTTCAGTAACATGAATTTGCATTACTTGTTTAGAATATGTTCGAATGTTGCTATTAATATATGTACCAGACTAAAATAGGAGTACCTGTTGTTCATCAGGTCGGATGGTTGCTTTCTGTAAATCCAAGATTTCCTTATTACCCGTGCCTAATGTCTTAGCAGCATCAAACAATGCACGGGGAATGTCTGCTTCATCTAAAAAAGCATTAATTTTAAGGCCGTCTAAAATAATGCATTAAACATGTGCTGTCTTAAATAATGCATTTACATATGTGGCGTCTAAAATAATTAATTTACACATATGCTGCGTAAAATTATGCATTTACATTAGCGCAGTTCTAAATTAATGCATTAACTGTGTGCCTTCTAAAATAATGCATTTACACTTGTGCCATCAAAAAAAGAATTTACACACGTGCTGTGTAAAATAATGCATTTACACATGTGCCGTCTAAAATAATGCATTTGCACATGTGTATTAAAAAGGCATTATTGGATTGTATTAACAATGAGTTACCAATACAATAAAATGTTTACATATGTTATGGTTTACCTGACAGTAGTAACAATTATTATTAATTAAGCCTTCTCACTTGTAAACGAGTTCAGAGAAATCGCTTTTTTTTAACAAACATAACATGAAAGCGTCTATCAAATGTCATAAAATTGATTTGGCAATGCATTACAGGTGTCTGTATAAATGTTATTTGCATAAGCATGCAAATGGTTTTTGACGATATTATTTAAAGCTCTGATCCAAAACGCAAGGTATTGTTATTGTGGTTCGAGGCTAGATTGTCAATGTTTACCAGGCATATACAGATTTTACATTCATTTAGTTTAAGCTTTTCATCTTCATGGTTGACACTTTGTTATGACATGTGTATAATCCAAACCAAAACATTTAAGGTTAACCAAAATATGAAATAGTCCATGTATAGTTGTTAAACAGTAACAGTACCATCATACTATTTTATGCTTATTAATTAACCCTTTACCACTTAGATACTTATTTTGACGCATTTGTTGTTCCTTAAAAAGTAACATTAAATAAAATACTCGCAGGCTGTTCTGGTTTTATGCTGGTTACAAAAGCCATTTTCGCTTTGCTTCGTATGGGGGAAAGGGTTAATACCTTTGCAGGAGACTAATTTCACTGTGTCATTCCACCCTTTGAGGTCCAATATCTGCTGGTATAGCAGATGAAATCTCTGCTTCTCTAGGCCAACGTCTATCTTGCCGAGATGCTTCTGTGCGAGTTGAGAGATGGCCGTCAAAACTGTTGGCACTTGGGCACAGATGTAGAACTCTTCCTGAAATAAACAAAAATATGTATGAATGTGGTAGATTGTGTGTAAAGTATTTGGTTGTTGTAATAGCAGCTCATTTCTTAAGTTAGGACCAAGAATTGTTGAACTAATTTAACCAAGTACGCATTTCTATTAATTTATATTCATTTATGCTCCCAAACCTGATACTTGTAAACTCTTTCATGTGTATAAACTACACTATTTCATGTGTGTCCAATATTAATTTTCGGTTTCGTTCCCAAAGGAATTCCAAAGCTAGGCCTTTATATAAGCTGCCAACAAAAATTCAGTGCAAAAAATCTTCATCTTAACATTGTGTATTCAGCAGAAACTGTATTTATATTTTTGTGACAAAATCCTTAACCTTTACCGATCGATAAGCCCAAAAAACAATCTTAAGCTTTGAAAACTTGCAAACTTGCCAAATCTCAAGTTAAAGCTGGGTCATTCTATGCAAACTTAAGTAATCGATCGGAAACCATCTGTTTGACGCAGCCCTACCCAACACAAGATCACCTGCACCCCAAACCCCAATTGTGTTGAGTTTAGTCTCTGTCATGTAACCTTTTTTTGCGGGATTACCTCACTTGAACTTAATTCTGCAATTAATTATTTCTTTTCGTTTGTGTCGGTCAAAGCAACACCAGAAACACTTTTTATACGCCCGTTTTAAAAAAACGGGACGTATTATAGTTTCACCTTGGCGGCGGGCGGGCGGGCGCTCGGCGTCAACAGCAGTTTCCGCTCTCTTAGTCAAATAGTTTCCATCCGATCTTTACCTAACTTGGTCAGAAGTTGTATCCAGACAATATCTAAGTCAAGTTCAAATATGGGTTATGCCGGGTCAAAAACTAGGTCACAGGGTCACTTAGTGCATTTCAAGCATTAAGCATGGTTTCCGCTAAGTGAAGTAGTTTTTATCCGATCTTCACCAAACTTGGTCAGAAGTTACATCTGGACAATATCTAGGTAGAATTCGAATATGGGTCATGCCGGATTAAAAACTAGGTCACGGGCACTTAGTGCATTTCAAGCATTAAGCATGGTGTCCGCTCTGTAATAGAAGTAGTTTTCATCTGAGCTTCACCAAATTTGGTCAGAAGTTGTGTCTAGACAATATCTAGGTCAAATTCAAATATGGGTCATGCAGGGTCAAAAACTAGGTCACGGGGGTCACTTAATGCATTTCAAGCATTTAGCATGGTGTCCGTTCTCTAATTGAAGTAGTTTTCATCTGATCTTCACCAAATTTGGTCAGAAGTTGTGTCTAGATGATATGTAGGTCAAGTTCAAATATGGGTCATGGTAAAGTTATCAAGTTGTCCAAAACCTTCAAACGGGCGTATCTTGTGACAGTTTGGCACTCGTGTTCTCTTCTATCCTAATCTAATTACAAGAATCCTTAACTTTGGAATCTAATTAAAATAACAATGCACACCCAATCCCAAATATCTATCTTATAGGCAAAACCTAACGGTGTGGTAACACTTGTGTTTTGTTATCATGTAAATTTTAACTTCATGCTATCTGACATTTAAATAAAATTGACTAGGTAGTCATTGATTTAATTTTACTGGTTGATATTGTGTGACAATTTTACAATTTAGATAAGCAAATTTTTACATTTTCACTTTTTATTTTGTAGATTGTCACTTTGTAAGTTCTTGTCTTTCCAGCATGTTCCCTTTGAAATGCAATTTCATCCACTGTTGTGCCTTCCTTTAATGCTGTTGAAATACAAATGGATGCGGATTCATTTCCTGTTAGCAGGCCGGATGGAACTTCACAAGTTTCAGGTATGACCAAAAGGAATCTATCGACCAAACGTTTCTTTTCATGTTCATATTCTTTGCATTTCTGTGCAAGACGTTTTTGCAGCTCTGAAATTTTAAAAATAAGCCCGAGTTGCAATACAAAACAGCTAAACGGTTCGAAAGCATACAGTTTGCATGTCATTTTCAGCCATCCACAGCTGACTATATTAACAAAAGTTAATTGAGGAAGAATAAAGCAAAGTATATTCCATATATTTTGATGGCATGATGTTTGCATGCAATTTCTTGTAAAAACAAGGATATCAGTAAAACTGATGGATGCTCCCCAATGATGCTATGTCATTATATGGGTTAATCGTGTGGAAAACAAAGTTTGACCTTGAGAAAATCTATTTTTAGCCTCAGTGACCTTGACCCCAGTGACCTCAAATTTTATCAAAAGGTAGAGGTCCATGCAAGGTACCTACATGCCACATATATAAGAGATCGGTCAAATATTGAAGGCGCTATGAGAAACTGTAACCAAAGTGTGACCTTGAGAAAATCTATTATTAGCCTGATGACCTTGACCCCAGTGACTACAAATCTCATCAAAAGGAAGAGGTCCATGCAAGGTACCTACATGCCAAATATATAAGAGGGCGGTAAAGTATTGAAGGCTCTATGAGAAACTGTAACAAAAGTGTGGCCTTGACCTTGACCTTGAACCCAGTGACCTCAAAACTCATCAAAAGGAAGAGGTCCATGCAAGGTACCTACATGCCAAATATGTAAGAGATCGGTAAAATATGGAAGGCGCTATGAGAAACTGTAACAAAAGTGGGAGGGAAAATATATTATTAGCCTCGGTGACCTTGATCTTGACCCCAGCGATGTCAAACCGCATCAAAAGGTAGAGGTCCATGCAAGGTACCTACATGCCAAATATGTAAGAGATCGGTAAAAAAAAATGCAGGCGCAATCAGAAACTGCAAAAAAAGTGTGACGGAAAAATCTATTATTAGCCTCGGTGACCTTGACCTTGACCCCAGTGACTTCAAACCTCATCAAAAGGTAGAGGTCCATGCAAGGTACCTACATGCCATACATGTAAAAGATCGGTAAAATAGTGAAGGTGCTATGAGAAACTGTAACAAGTGTGATGGAAGGAAATACAGAAGTACAAACTGGCAACTATATGCTCCCCATATATATATATATATATATATATATATATATATATATATATATATATATATATATATATATGGGAGCATTAAAAGTTGATGGTTATTAATGTCATTTAATTTAATAACGGTGAATAATTAATTAACATGAAGTTAAGTATTATTGAATGTTAAGGCATAACAGGTCACCTAAAATTTGAGCTAATATATATCAAACTATTTTATTCTGCTTCAGGGGGGGTTTTTAGACAAAGGGGAAGACGCTGGACGCTGGGTAAAAGGGGAAAATAGAGGGCGAAAGAGACATATTTGGGGAAAAAATAAAAACTGTGTTAATCAATGTCTATAACACATCTACTCTGATTTCAGGGGTTTTTCACCACTGTCTGTGTCTCAGGAAAATGGAGGCATTCCCAAAGCAAAAAAAAAACGGCCCCATTCCCAATCAAATCTAGATGAAATTTTTCCAAATTACAATAAAGAAGTTTTCTGTCAAAATCATTAAAAAAACGTTACTCTCTCATTATTACATTTGTACATGTTTGCACTATATTCATTGTTTTTTTGCATAATTTCGTACGTTTGACAATATTAAATTGAAATAGAATTGAGATATTATAATCATCAGACACATCTTTCTATAAAAAATAAAATAAAAATAATGTTTTTTAGGGGGAATTTTTTGTCAGGAAAGGTGAAAAAACCAGCCTAGTTTGGTGGGGGAAGACGCCGATATTCGGCGTCTGTTATATAAGGTAAAAAAAACCTGTCCTTTGACATATTGCTTTTATATTGTGCATACTTCTTAACCAACATGACCCGAATCTATAAACAAGAGCAGACAACTGTATCAAGCATTTTTACAGAATTATGGCCCCTTTTATACTTAAAATATGCATATTATTGATAAATCTATATTAAAGTTTGCGTACCACGTCAAATATTGTCTATGTCCTTTTACATATTGCTTTCATATTTTGCATACTTCTTTACCAACATGATCCCAATCTATAAACAAGAGCAGACAACTGTATCAAGCATTTTGACAGAATTATGGCCCCTTTTATACTTAGATAATTGAACATTTTGCTTAACTTCTTTATTTATGATCAAATTGTATTCATACTTTGACAAAACAACACTTACCTGACAAACCACAATGCACTCCACCCAAACCATCCCCCATGCCCCACCCCAGAATCCCCCCCCAAAAAAATTTTTTTTTTAAATAATCTTATTTTTGAAAGATCATCTATTAAATGACCACACACCCACATTATACCTCCCCCCTCTCCATGATGGCTTACGTTATACTGTAAAGCACTCGAATAGTTGCGTGCGCTGTCCTCTGACAGCTCTTGTAATTAATACAATTTGATAAAGATGGGTTTTACATTTACACATACGATGCTGTCCGGTAATCTTGCGCAGTTGAGGATCAATTGGTTTAAAAACATGTTCTTTTATAAATTGGCAACAAAATATCTAAATTTATTATGAAAATAATAAGTTCATGTGCTAATTAACACAAAAATATCTAATTAATTCAGTGAAGAACTATCCGATTTGATTTCAAAACAAACATGACTCACCTCATTTTCAAACTATCAGTGTCCGGTAATCTTGCGCACTTTGTATAATGACCACTTTTAGGCAAAATTTCCAAAATTGTAGACATATGGTGTCCAATTATTGACAAACAAACATTCCAGAAAAATATTTTTAAAATCAGTTTGTAAAACCATTAAAATTAAATGTGGATTTCTAGAGCAGTTTTTGTTCACTACAAATCAATAAATAATATAGTCACTAATAAAAGTGTACCATTAATAAAACAAGGGCTGTTTGTAAAACATGCATGCCCCCCATATGGGCTCTCCGTTGTAGTGACAGCCATTGTGTGAATATGTTTTTTGTCACTGTATGTCAATGACCTGTGAAATGTATCCAATTAATAGTGCAAAAACCAATCAGGACCTATACTAATCAATTATATCCATTATATGATTGAGTCTTTGATTTTTTGGATTCCTTTCACACATTTTGACTTATTTGACAATATGTGAAACGTGCACACAATTTGTAATGTTTTATTTATTAATGGTAATGAAACATGTTATTTATAGCAGTTAACTCCCCTAGTCATTGACCACCATAGATAGCAACGCAATCTGATTAAAAATAGCCAAGGCTAGTTTTGTGTATTGGGCAAATGTATACAAGTGCAACTTGACCACATGACCAGTATCATGTGTTTACCACACACACCGAAGTCAGTTATGTAATAGACCATTAATTCCGCTCCCAACTTTGGCCACTTGCCAAGATACTGACCAGTATCAGATGGGGTTGTGAAACTGTGTAAACAGTGAACACCAGTCCATGTAATACTGGCCTACCACTTGTACTAGTTGATTTGGAGTTAATACAGTAATGCATGTACAAATGAGACACTAAGCTCAAAAGTTAATTATATGTGCCTCTGAAAACTAACCAGAGGAGTGGGTTGAAATTTACAATCTTTACTTGGCATTTGAGGAAATCTGAACTCTCAGGGTTTGGATAGAACATCCCCAAATTAACTTTTATTTACACTGTTGTTATTTTTGTTCAATACACAAATATTAACCTAACTTTACAAATCCTGTACAGTAAAGGAAACTAAATCTAAGTTGATATTTTAATATGCTTGATCCTATTTATGTATTAACATTGTTTTATACATACAAACTGTGTTGCTGTTTTTCAATTAACAAGCAGATAAAAAATTAATTATACTTTTATGTATAATTTGAATTGACATAATTAAATGCAAGTTGCGTAGCAAGAATTACATGTTTGATTTATTGTCAGTGAATCGTGACATTTTCTCAGTGTTTCAGACCACCAGTTTGTCAAAGCTATCAACCGCTTGGATGGTCAAGCTAAATAGAATTGACCCAGAAAATCACAACTGTCCTGTTGCCATATAATATTACATATCATATTACATTGGTTTTTTAAATGTTGAATTCTCACGTCATTTCCATAAACATAGTATGTACTGGCACAGAAACAAAGGCTTATACATCATTATGAATGAACATGTGTCAAAAATTCAATTTGTAAGTCTCTTTACTGGACAGTGTGAAAACAGAATAAACTAGTGACCTGAAAATCAATAGGGGTCATCTGCGAGTCACGATCAATGTACCTATGAAGTGTCATGATCCTAGGCAAAAGCGTTCTTGAGTTATCATCCGAAAATCATTTTACTATTTCGGGTCACCGTGACCTTGACCTTTGACCTTGTGACCTCAAAATCAATAGGGGTCATCTGCGAGTCATGATCAATCTACCTATGAAGTTTCATGATCCTAGGCATATGCGTTCTTGAGTTATCATCCGAAAACCATTTTACTATTTCGGGTCACCGTGACCTTGACCTTTGACCTAGTGACCTCAAAATCATTAGGGGTCATCTGCGAGTCTTGATCAATCTACCCATGAAGTTTCATGATCCTAGGCGTATGCATTCTTGAGTTATCATCCGGAAACCATTTTACTGTTTCGGGTCACCGTGACCTTGACCTTTGACCTAGTGACATCAAAATCAATAGGGGTCATCTGCGAGTCATGAGCAATCTACCCATGAAGTTTCATGATCCTAGGCGTATGCATTCTTGAGTTATCATCCGGAAACCATTTTACTATTTCGGGTCACCGTGACCTTGACCTTTGACCTAGTGACCTCAAAATCAATAGGGGTCATCTGCAAGTCATGATCAATCTACCCATGAAGTTTCATGATCCTAGGCATATGCATTCTCGAGTTATCATCCGGAAACCATTTTACTATTTCGGGTCACCGTGACCTTGACCTTTGACCTAGTGACCTCAAAATCAATAGGGGTCATCTGCAAGTCATGATCAATCTACAAATGAAGTTTCATGATCCTAGGCGTATGCGTTCTTGAGTTATCAGCCGGAAACCAATTTACTATTTCGGGTCACCGTGACCTTGACCTTTGACCTAGTGACCTCAAAATCAATAGGGGTCTTCTGCGAGTCATGATCAATCTACCTGTGAAGTTTCATGATCCTAGGCGTATGCGTTCTTGAGTTATCATCCGGAAACCACCTGGTGGATGGACCGACCGACCGACCCACCGACCGACATGAGCAAAGCAATATACCCCCTCTTCTTCGAAGGGGGGCATAAAAAGTACCGGTATGCGTGAAAAAAATGCATAACAGGTTTGATACCATGATCATGCTTCCATAGTTTACAGAAAATATAAAAACTAGGCCATTGCGCATGCGGAGTTCATACCAAAATTGTTTGACAGAATGGCGGGAAATGATGACTATGTCGTCTGATGCGATATATTTTTATGGCAAAAAATACCAAAACTGATCGGATATTGTGCAATGGAATAATAAATTACACGTTGGATTTATGAATTCATAATTTAAAGTATGAAAACGCTAAAGACTGCAGGGAATTTGTGATTCATTTTGAATTTTTCGTAAGAAGGCCAGTGTTTACGATGTATAGGGATGACGCAACAGGTGTTTTAATGAAATGATCGAATTTAATTTTGCATGGAATACGTAACTTTTAAATCCGTTAATTCTTTAAAATGTGAAATTTAATCTTTCATCACTAAAGAAAACCATTTGTCGTCTGCGAGATTCGCAAATGCGAAGTGCGCAAGATTACCGGACGCGCAAGATTACCGGACTTAACTGTATATTAATTATTCAATAAAGTAAAGAATTATTAAAAGTAAACACATTATGATAAGTCACCTACATTTTGGGCTAATACATACTTAAAAGTTATAAGAAAGTATGAATACCTTCTACCAAATATCCCATGAAGCCTGAAATATGAGAGTAGACCAACCCATGGTGTAAGTTGCCCACTGGCAAATCTTCCGCCAAATATTTGGAAGCTTTAAAATACAAGTAAAACAATTCATAAACAAATATATCAATATGACATGTAATTTGTTGTAGCTAGTTAACAGAATGCCAACAGATTTGTTAAGAGTGCTGAATTTTGAAGTGACAGTGTTTCTCCAATTCAAGGAATACATGTTTTTAATTATGGTAAGTTCAAAGCTAAAAGCAGTTCATCTACATGAATCCATGGAAAAGCAAAATGTTTTAAACATGAGCAGTTAATGACAAAACTTGTTCAAATATGAAAAAGATGGTGCTTTAAAGGCACGATGATTCAATTAAAACAATGTAACTATAATAAATAAATACGTGATGGTATTGTTTACATAAAAATGCTTTATATTTTACATTTCATTCTTGATAGAAGTGAATCAAATCCACTTTCTTTGTCCAAGTCAACAAAAACACTGGGTGTCAAGGCTAGAAGACCCCTTTTCAAAGACTCGCTTGTTTGGGATTTTCCTTTGTATCCAATAAATATAGGCATGCATGTTTGAAGAGAAACCTTTTCTAAAGCTGCCACGACTGCGAAAGTTATCAACCCCGTCTCTTCAGTTATTTTTGTTATCAGAAAAACAAAACGACTCTTTGGTTCTGATTTACGGGGGTGAACGGATTTACGGAGCCGTGAAGTTGTTGTAGAAGATGTTTTCCTGGCTCATTCGTTTGGCTGTATATCTTACACGTACAGTTGTTGCTATTGAGATAAATCTGCAATTGCTTTGCTTCATCAATATCGCAATTCTCGTGATATACAAAAACCAGCAGGTTTTCCTCAATCGGCATTTCTTTCTCCTCAACAGACATTTTAAGTTAACAGTTCAATACTTTGGATTTAGATAACTTGCGATCACTGAATGGCTTATGGCTTATGGAAATATTGTCAATAACAGTTTAATTTATTTGTTCTTATATTTTTCAAGAAATACACGTTGTGCATTCCGTTAATATTTAACAATGTTTGAATAAAAAATAAAGAGATTTCTGGTACATTTAAAACGAAAGTAAAATGCTGGGTTTTCCGTTCCTCGATCGATTAGTCATTTCGTATACCGCACTGTTTCGAGCTACACGCCACTAATATCCGACAACAGGGTATGTAAATACTGGTTCCCTATTACAACTCCTGTTATTTTGTAAAATGTGTAACTGCATGGTCCATGATGACCATTACTTAAAAAATAAAGTTCATAATGTAGTATATAGATTAAAGATGCCATAACCCGAGCCGACAATCATCAAGCGAGCAGTACGAGTAAAATGCTCATTGGGACATCGACGGCTCGGGTACTACTAAAAAGTATCCCTGGTACAATATATCGTATACTTAAGAGTACCCGGGGTACTTTAAACAAAGACCTAGAATATTTATTCTATGTCGTTGCTTTAAAGTAGTACCCGAGCCAAAAATGACCAATGGAGCATAGCTAATAAAAACGATTATACTATTGATGGTTTTATGAAAGTAGACAGACGCTTCATTGTTTAAAAGATAGTTGTGTTAGATCTAATCAGAGGCGTAGCGAGGGGGGCACTTTGCACTGGGCGCCAACCTAAGGGGGGCGCCCGAAGAAGACTCATTTTATTCGTGTTGGACTTAGAATTTTTAGGTCCTTGCCTCTCAAAATTTGGAATTACGAGGCCATAATGAAAGTTTGACAGATGAAGATGCAACAAATGCTGGAAATTGTCTGTCTCTTGTAAAACTCGTTACTCAGTTCGACCCAGTTTTGGAAAACCACCTAAAGCATGCAACATAAATCCAAGGTCAGTCTCCTACCTTTCACCAGAAATCCAAAATGAATGTCTCAGCATTCTAGCATCTACTGTCAGGAATCAATAGTTGAATGATATCAGAAAAAACAAGTAGTATTGTATTTTACTGGACTCAACTCCCGATCTCGGACAAAGAGAGCAGTTGTCTGAAGTAATCCGGTTTGTCGATGTCGATTTTGTGAGCAAGAAAGTCACGATAAAAGAGTCATTCCTGGTATATATTGAGATTCATGCAAAAGATGCAGCTTCTTTAGAAAGAGTCATCGTTACGAAACTGGAATTTGACAACTTACCTCTTGATGATTGTAGATCGCAATGTTACGATAATGCAGCGGTGATGACTGGTTATATATCTGGTCCTCAACAAAGAATATGTGCAAGAAATCAACGGGCAGTATTCGTTAATTGTGACAATCATAGTTTGAACTTGGCCGGAGTTCATTCAGCCAAACAAGATGCACACGTCGTAACTTTTTTTGGTACAGTTGAAAGTATTTTTTTTCTCGTTCTACGCTTCGTTGGGAAGAACTTAAGAACGTTATTATGATCATTGTTAAGCGGGAATATGAAACCCGATGGAGTGCGAGATTTGAAGCTTTTAAAGCAATCTTTGTGGAATTAAGGGAACTAGTGGAATTGCTTGAGAGACTATCCGAAGATATAAATCAATCAACTGATACTAGAACTGATGCAGAAATGTTGCTTGCGAATGTTCTGGAATTCAATTTCCTCGTGCTTATCTATTTCTGGCACGACATTCTATGACGAATTGATCGGGTTCAAAAACGTCTTTAGGACCTTACCATGAATTTGGATGCATTCTCTGATCTTGAAGCACTTGAAGCACAAAATAATTCAAAGCGCGATGGTTTGTGTAAAAGCGCCCTTAACAGTGCCAAGAATAGGTGTGAAAAATGGGGAATTGAAATTCAAAAGAAGAAGGCTGATGCCTCGAGAATTGGCACGGGATGCCGGGCTTTCTGCAGAAGAGGAGATTGCGCGCGTAATGAAGAGTGTTTTGGATAGATTTCAACAAGATTCATTCGCCTCAAAGACTTGAACTCAAAGTTTGGATTTTTACTGGATGTTCACATTCTTGTAAAAAGCGAGGATTTGAAATTTCTTCGCCAAAATTGCTTCAATTTAGCCAATTTTTATGACAATGATTTTCAATGCGAAGAACTGTTTAACGAGATTCAGGACTGTAAAATGTTACTAACTACAAGTAGTGATTCCTTACCATCAACACATTTGGAACCTATTTCTTTCATTGTGACGTAAGGTGATGATGTCTTTCCCAATTTGCGTATTGCTCTGCAAATTCTTTTAACAATCGCGGTGTCAATAGCCAGTTGCGAGCGTTCCTTCAGCAAGCTGAAGCTCATTCTCTCATACCTAAGGGCATCAATATGACAAGATCGTCTCTGTGATCTCGCACTTCTCAGTATAGAGAAGGAAATGGTTGAAAAAAATAGACTTTGATGTTATCATTGACAAGTTTGCGGGCATGAAGGCTAGAAAAATTAATTTTATTAGTATTAAGAATTTTTGGAATGGGCGCATTTGATGGCTGTTGATAAAGACTAACCGGAAATATTATATTGTCTCCAATTGGTCTTCCTTTTCTGTCTTTTAGCTCACCTGAGCATAACATGCTCATGGTGAGCTTTTGTGATCGCCTTTTGTCCGTCGTGCGACGTTCGTTGTCATCATTTGCCTTGTTTGGTGATAGTGGTATAATGTAATATTGCGTATCGACCTGTGTGCTCTTATTTTTCAATGAGACCAAATACTGTACTCCAATGTTTCACAGGGAGAAAGGGCGCACAATTTATACATTGTCCCCGGGCGCCGAATAATGTCGCTACGCCCCTGGATCTAATGGATGTTTTACCAACTAAAACATAATTTACACTCTTACGTTCAGTCGTTTGAGATATTTACGGCATCCAGTTGAACACTTATAAATTCGTATGAAATGCTATATTCCAGATCCGATGCTATATTCCAGATCCGATATTATTATTGTTTGACTCACATAAAAGGAACCTAAATAAATGATTACCGATAATCGCACAGTTATTTTAGTATTGTTATCGTCTGTGTTTTTTAGGTAAGTCTTTGAGCATAAAACGTTATTCTTGTCATATTCATAACATACTTTTTAAACAAATAACTCAATTTATGTTATTGCATTTTTCGTTTATTTGATAGTTTTATACGGATTTTTTTAATTTTAAATGTGAGGTAAAATTTTGTGTTTAAATCGCACTTTACCAATTGTTGTACATTAATCAGTAAATTATAGTCTTTGTCTGAATTTATGTTGGATGGTTTTGCAAACGAAAATTATTTAATATTGAATGTTTATTGTTGTTCTTTATCTTTTAAATTCATATAAATCAAAGTAAGGTTTAGACTTCAGGTTAGGTGTTACTAGGTATATTACAATCTCTTCAGTATTTAATGCATCACATCTTTTCACAATCGACAATTTGACGTCAATGAGTCGTCAATTAGTGATTTGCTTGTTGTGCTGAAAATTGGTACTTTCTCACACCCAACAATCATCAGAATGAAACTATAAAAGAGGGATACAACTTAAAAGGGTATTATTGAATTGGAATAGAACACAGACAAATATTGCAAAACATTCACAGTCAGCGCTCCATAACCTATTTTTCGTTTTTAATCAGTTAGGACTAAGCACTAAAGAAAAATGTAAATTATTTGATAGTCGAATAGGTACAAAATTAACATATTCAGCGGAAATATGGGGTTTGAAAGAAGTAACGATATAGAACTAGTTCACCGAAAATTTCTCAGGAAAATCCTTACAGTCAGAAAATAAACAAATTTAGATGGTCTATATAGAGAATTTGGAAGGTACCCTATGGTTATAAAACAAAAACTAAAAGTACTTAAATACTGGATAAAAACAATAAACCTGAATTATGTCGTCAAAATCCACTAAAGTAATAAACAATTTATCGAAGTACATAAATTATCTTATGCAACAAGATCGCGAACTGTTTTTACTTCGAATGCACCCTAAGTCAATAGCACATTATTGTCTCTTACATCATGTATAAGAAGATGTTTACAGCACGCTATACATAATGTATTTATTTATGATAAAGCCGTCATTAATATGTGTAACTTATACATATTTTTCTTAAGATCAAATTGCCTTTAACGCTAAAAAAAGTGAGTTCTAATCGATATGTGTAATGAACTATTTGTAACTCATTTTATATCAATACTGCAACATTTTGTCTCCATAAATATTGCTTTAATTTATCTTAATTTTTCTTCATTTAAATACTAACCTTACAAAGAACGTTTAAGACTATTTTGGACCAATATATTAAGTTGTATACGTATATTATTTCACACAAGATTATATACTGTTAAAATGATTAAAGTTAGAAGTCACCTACATGCAAATAAATGCTGTTGTTATTGTTGTAAATAAATATAATATGTACTATGCAAATTATGTTTGCACGGCACTTACATCTCTGTTAATCTCTCTCACATTAATGTTTATAATATGTCATGTTCCTTTCACTTTTCACGCTATAATTATATTGTTGGCTATAAGTATGCATTGTGCTATTTTATGTCAGGATAAAGATATGTTATGTATATGTAAATGAATTCATGAAATAAACCTTGTGTGAATTTACTTTTTTCGTTCAGATTTAGGTAGAGTTATGCCGGATATTACTTAGATAGCTGCCGTATATTGAAGACCGGTTCTAAGTTCTCCCCATATGTGAACAACTGCAAATTTCTTCCGAAGCTCAGAAAGAAATTGGCATCTATGTTGATACTAATGGCAACATGTGTGTAACTGGTGGCATTGTTGACAGTGTCTCCATAATAACTTCTCTGCTTGCGTTTATGCAGTGGCTTGCAAAGTTTCATGGAGCCATTTTGCTGCTCATTATGGGTGCAGGTTTGATTTTCCGGTTTTGGATAGTGCATTGCTTAACGCTCACTGTTTGGAAAAGGTTTTTGATTATGTAAGCAGTTGTGTGGACTCTTTGCCAGTTTTGAAGAAATTGTATCATGGACAGTCAGAGAAGATTTTGTGGAAAATGTTCTCCAGGCAACCGTATAATCCCACGATGCCTTTGCTGATGTTGAAGCATTTGGATCTATACTGAAACAAGAAATATCTTTTAAAAGATATACGGCGTTGATATTTTAATGTTTGCGACCAGTGAAAGGAGATGGAATGAAGCGACCATGTATTTTAATGAAGGTAGGGATTGATAATAAGATAATATATTTGGATGTATTAACAAATAAAAATGACGAACAAGAAAAGGTGAAATTGTATGTTTTATTGTCAAAAAGTATTGTAATGACTAGGTTTTCATAATTGAACTAGTAATACATTAGTTTCAATAGGAAAATAAAACATATTCGCCACTGAAAAACTATGAATATAATGTTGGAATGAACTAAAAGATAATTTGTTATAATGCGTACAGATGTAAGTAAAATGTCAACATTAAAGACTCAATATTGCAAGCATCATAGTATTGTGATTTTTTGCAGAAAAACAGAACTTTATATAAAAAATTGAACAAAACAAAGTACAAAGAAACATATTTACACTAATAGACGCAAATATGGATTATAATAAATCAAAGACAGATATATTTCCAACACCAATATATTTCCTAAGTATCGCGGGCTTCCGCCCCGAAACCCCCGCTTTGTCGATAGTGGTAAACAACTGCGTACTGGTAAAGTGCAATATAGCCTGTTTTGTAGTGTTTAGTGTGGCCGCTACGGAATGTTAACAATAGATTCTTTTAATTGTACAGACACGTGATTAAGGCTATACTGCTTCGTTAACTAAGGAGAAACGTTTCGATGTCATGTTTAGAGTATGTTTTGTATCATGACAGTTTTTAATTTATTGTTATGTACATGCAATTTACAATATATTCATATTTCAGTTCAAATGATATGCATCCAATTTTTTAGTCTGGGAACCAGACTACCAATGTTTACGGTGATTTTTGTATTATTAGCCAATGCGCAATTCGGGTTTATTTATTTCGGACCTATCATGAATGAAGGTCATCTAAGGTCAAAATTGACGTTAAACAGCTATGCCGAAAAATGTATTTTTGGCCTGGGGCGTAGCCCTAAGGCCATAGCAATGATACACATTTCTGAGACAGTCAGAATTGGCTGGCTGCCAAAACCCACGAATGAATGAATTCCCAAAAGTCCGATTTACCACTTGACGTTTATAAATGCGCAATCAAAGAAGTTCTTCGCAGATCTCAACAACTCGCCTTGTAAATACAGAACATCACTATATAACATGACAGTGTCATAAACCGTGTGAAAATATTATTGAAGCAAAATTGCTTAGCATTGGCTACCACATAGTTTTTATTATTTTTTGCATATTCATGCGAGAATTAGTTCCTCACTTGACGGTTTAGGCCGAAAAGATACGAGTGTCTACGGAGACAGTAAAAATAATTTTGTTCTGATACATTTTTTGAAGACATTACATTTGGTATTTATAAACATATTTTAAGATATTGTTATTTTATTTTGCGTTTCACGAAAAAAGAAAATGAAAAAAACAAACAAATATTCTTGATCATTCTCGGAAATATACGAAGTTACCGGATATGATATTTCACTGCGTATATCGAGCGCGTAAAGTTCTACGTGAGACAACGTACACATTCTGTACACCGTTCTTTATCAGGGTAAAGGCCCAGTCTCACGATGATGCCGGCGAAGCCCCTTTGCGTGATCCGGGATCTACCGGGACGAACCGGGGCTTTACCGAGACGAACCGGGGCTCCATCGGGGACGGCCGGGATGAACCGGGGAAAACCGGGGCTCCACCGGGAAAGTATTAAAATGTTTAATACCTCCAGGATGAACCGGGAGTCATCGGGAAGGACCGGCAACGACCGGCGCGGCACCGGAAACAACCTGGACGGCATCGGGAACAACCGGGACGGCACCGTAGCTCCACCGGGGCCCATACAGACCCCGGCATAGCTAGGGCAACGCCCCGGTGAATGCCGTTAGAGTCCCGGTATAGCTACGGTATATAAGAAAACAGGCGCTCTGCCGGAACGCCACCGGGGCTCCGCCGGGGCATTACCGGCGACGACTGGGGTAAAACCGGGGCGTTGCCGTAGCTCTGCCGGGGTCTGATGCCGTTTAGACACGGTAAGTGCCGGCGATGTTACGGTATACCGTGGCTCTGCCGGATTTCACCGGGGTTCAAGCGGGGCACTACCGAGGCTATGCCGGGACGCTGCCGGCTTTCACCGGGGCACTACCGGCTTTCACCGGGGCTTTGCCAGTCCGGGTTGACCGGGACTCTGCCGGGCTGTTGACCGGCTTCAACCGGGGCGGCATCGGAAAATAGTGTGACTGCGTTAAAAAAATCTACGAATCATCCCGGTCCTCGCCGGTCGACCGTCTGTATATCCTATTGCTGAGTAATATAGGGAATAATTGGACACTTTGTGTTCAATTTTGTCTGTATTCGCATGTTGCCTATGGACTGTGAGTTTGTGGTAATTATGTATTATTAAACAAATATTATGCCAAGTGTAGATATATTTTATCATATAGGAAAGTTTATAACTGTTGCTTTAAATAAGCAGCTAGAAAACCCTAAAACAGATGTGATGTACAATGAAATCCATTGTGTTAAACCGAATGGGGGTTAGGCATACTCAAAGTGTAATTTCTTGAGATAGAAACGATTAAACTTTCTGCATTTCATTTAGTATGTAGAAAGTAGGTTGTGTTTATCAAATATGCGGTCAGCCTAGCTATAGCACAGTCAGCGCATCTCGCAGTCTGGTCAGGTGATACCTAATGAGACCATAAAGGCGTGCGTGATTGTACGATTTTCAGGATATACATCGAACATGTTTTCAAAAAGATATTTATTGTTGAATTATTGTATAATTATTTGATATTGGACCTTTTATTAAATTCCAAAACGAAAGGATCCGATTCCCATCGACACTTTCGTTATATATATTTTTTATTTATCAGGTCTTGAAAGTAGGAAGAGGGGTATTTTTGCACCCGAGAGATATGTTATTTTATTATATACCTGCTAATTGTTCCCAAAAAATACAAGCTGTATCAATCGATAAAATACAACTGCACAGAAATAATTCCCGTATTATGCTACTCGCTAATTTTCCAATTCCGTATTACACAATACTAGTCGAACTACTTTTAATGACGTCACTTTGAATGCAGAAAATGATAAGAATATTCTTGGTTAATTATGAACGCTTTAACTCTTTTTTTTTCTTTTTTAACTTAAATGAACAAAAGGAATATTACAAGTTGTTACAAGTGTTACACAAGGAACAATTGCCTATCGTAATATTCCGTATATATTCGGGTCAGAAGTACGCATACGCACAACACTTTAAAATATATATGAACCGCGCTTTGTTACAATTGGGCTGTATGCATTTGCGATTAGTGTCGTTTAAGATCAGCCTGTGCAGTCCGCACAGGCGAATCAGGTAAAGCACTTTCCGATCTCCGGAATTTGCGTTTGACGGAAGTCTCTTCTAACGAAAATGTCGTCCCGGTTTATCATGCGCGGACTGCACATGCCAATCTGGTTCGACACTTAACGCACATGCATTACGTCCGGTTTTCCCCCAGAGCGTCTCTCATAAATGTATGTCGATATAAAGTTGAAACCCTGTTTAATATTGATAACCACCAATAATTTTAGTATTAGACACTCAAATTTCAAAATGAAACGTGAAACGGGGTTTTAGTCCATGTGGTAAATTGTCGTCCCGGATTAGCCTTGCAGCACGCAACTATTAATCAGGGACAACACTTTCCGCTTAACTAGATTTTTGCGTAGAATAAATTTCCCATAAACGAAACAAACCATAAAAGCGGAAAGTGTCCTCCCTGATTAGACTGAGCGGTCTTCATTTACCCAATTATGCCTAGCGTCTAGAAAAAAGGCCGTAGCAAACAGCGCAGACCCAGCTGAGACGCCGCACGATGCGGCGTCTCATCAGGGTCTGCGCTGTTTGCTTAAAGGAATTTCTGTAAGAAATATTCTAAATATAGAAATAAATATACTAGACATCCCTAATTTTGGAAATAAATTGATCCCATTAAGAAGGATGGGAGAGTTCAAGAGGCATAAATGGGTTAAGGCTCGTTCTCAAAGAGCGCGGCTAATTAATGCATTAAAAGTGTCAATTATCTATCAAGAAATTGTATTTTAAGATCTTTGAAAGTGTTATGCCGTTTCGTTATCGTCATCTTTTAAATAATATGTGTTAGTGGAAAAATGTACGCGCATGAGTCATATAAATCTATATGCACATCTTAGTAGGGAATTATTTACACGTGAATGTTTGCATGGAATACGAAAAGAATGTGGAAATATTTGACAGTGGTTTAAACAAAAAGAGAGAAAATAGGTTTACGAAAAGGAGCATTTTAAATGACATCCGGATACACACATATCCACGTAAAACATGAAACAAATCAGAAACCGAAATAATTCGTCTTGGTGTGTGAATTAGGAGATATGCATTTACAAGGCAGGGAGTTTTCATACATAATTTATTTTCGAACTAAACAATTGAACTGCTAAAAGCAACTAAATTGAAGATTTAAATGGCGCGATTAAGAACGCTGCTTAAAATGCTTATATTGGCACTACAGTCGTCGGTCCCCTAGTGGGTGGAGCGCCATCCGTCGTCGTGGTTCTTGTCGGCGGTGCCCTTTCGGTCGTTACCGGCGTTTCGGTGGTCTGCGCAAGGGGGGCGCCGGTTGATGGCTCAGTGGTGGTGGTTGTTTCCTGTGTGAACACAGGGCTGGTTTGCGCCTCGGTTGAGACCATGGGGGTGGCGGTAGACGGCCCTGCGCACTTGTTGCAGGAGGCCTTGCAGTTGTGCCTCGCCCAGCCCTCGTAGGTTGTACAGGCGTCCACGAGGTCGTACAGGTTACAGTAGGACAGGCGGTCCACACACGGCTCTTTGTAGTCTGCAAATGAAAAATGTAAGCGCTTATATACAATGTATGTTATCCAATTATCGTGCTTCAATATCCCGCTTAAAGCACCTTATTATTTTTAATGCAAAAAAATCTCTGTTTGTGGTAATGTGTATATAGTGATTGTGTTAACGATTTAACATGACTTTGGCAATTGGACCTACTCTAGAATCAGCTCGATTTTTTTATAAAAAAGGAAGTCTTTCATAGATTTATGAAAAAAATCACACCTACCATTTGGATAATAACTAAACCAGCCGATTTAAAATCGGGCACTTTTTTTTTACGATGGATTTTTGTATAACAGAGAATTGTTTTAAAACAAAAAAATCCATAAGAACGAAAACTTTCGTCCCTGATGAGTCTGTGCGGATTTCACAGGCTAATCTGGGACGACTCTTTATGCACTAGCACTAAAGTCACTTTTCTAAGAACAAGGGTGTATAAATCTTTGATCAGATAGAAAGAAAAAAACGCACCGCAATATCCGCATCGAAGAGCGCAGTTAGCACGTGCCCAAGGCTCGAACAAACCCACGCAGGCACTGTCCCCATAGTAATCACAGGTTTCTCCCAGCTTGTTGCCACACGTGCCTGCGATAAAAAGTGGACATCACTTGTGATTTCAGAGTGTAGCTTAAATTTATGACTGGTAAAACTGCCATACATATGTGGCCAAAGTTACTTACAGGTAAATCGCCAACAATACTATGTTATAATGGCTTAAGTCACTAAAAGTACTAACATTAAATGACGTCATGCGCAAATGGGTCGTCTGCCGTACCAGTCTGATCAGGAACAACGCTGTCCGCTTCAAAGTAACGTAAGGTTTCGTGGTCTCATTAGCGGATGCGGTAGCTCCTTTCCAGACAGCGCGGATGCGCAGGCTGGGGTGGAGCTACTCTTGCCGCATATGACAGGAGACCCATTTCCGCATTACGCGTGTAAATTAGGGTAGTACTTTAATAACGTTAGCCATTATGACATAGTAGTGTTGGCGATTGACCGGTGAATCGCTTTTCCTTACGTTCATACTAACAAAGGATGAACACTTTGGGATAACTCGTGACTGTAATCCTGGGTGCTTGTGAGCGCGACGGCAAGGTCTTAAAAACTCGTTGACCGAATTACCTTTAGAAATGATCCGAGCTCTGTTAAAAGTAGGCTTAATGCATGTGTGGCCTGCACAGGCTAATCAGCGACGACATTTTCCGCTTTAAGGGTATTTTTGTGTAAAGTAAGTCTTTAATAATTAACCGTTAAGACGAAAGTGTCGTCTCAGACTAACCTATGATGATTGCGCAGGCTAATCTTGGTCTACAATTTACGCGCATGCATTTAGCCTCGCTTACCCAAGTTCGCCTCATATTTATGTGATGTGAGCAAGTTAGCGTGCGGAATTAATGACGTAAACCGTTGAAATATTAGGTCTGATTCTGACGTGCACGACGTCGCAGTACATACTATTGGTGACGGTTGTGTTGTCGACGGTGGTGTTGTCACACTGGAGGCTGTTACAGCAGTCGCCGGCCAGCTTCACAACCTGGCAGTTGGAGGGGATCTGGGTGTAGTAGGGGCAGCTGAAATGTTAACAGCACAAAAATGTTCATTTATGGGAAACTGTTATTTTTACAGCTAAGAAATGTTAAGTAAAAAGGAAAAAAAAATTTAGCAGCTCAGAAATGTTCATTTGTATGAAATTTTTATTTTAGCAGTATAAAAATGTTCATTTGTGGGCGCGTCCGAAATGTTCATTTCTAGCTGGAACAGCTAAAATGTTTACAGCTCAGCAATGTTCATTTGTAGTGCGGGTAGCTAAAATGTTAACAGCTCAGAATTGTTCATTTGTAGTGCGGGTAGCTCAAATGTTAACAGGTCACAAATGTTATTTCATAATGAGGACAGTTGTTAAATGTTATAGCTCAGAAATGTTCATTTGTGGTTAAGGCAGCTTAAATGTTAGAAGCTCAAAAATAGGCATCTGTGGACAACTGTTTTTACAGCTCAGAAATTTTCATTTGTAGTTAAGGCAGCTTAAATGTTAGAAGCTCAAAAATGGGAATCTGTGGAGAGCTGTTTTTTACAGCACAGAAATTTGCATTTGTAGTTCGGGCAGCTTAAATGTTAACAGCTAAGATATGTGCATCTGTGGGCAACTGTAATTAGTACACCTCAGAAATGTGCATTTCTAGTGCGATCAGCTGAAATGTTAACAGATCATAAATGTACATTCCTCGACATCCTGACCAAGAGTATTTGCATAGTGGGGTGGGGGGAGAATTTATGTCACCAACACAGATGGGTTCATTATTTTTTATGCTGGACTATATCATGTGTGTAGTTGGTTCAACTTTAAACTAAGCTTTCAGTTTTATTAAAGGTCATATGGTATTTGTTCAGGGGATCCGACTTAAAAATGGATAAAGTGTTCACGACTTCAGCAGTATAAGAGTACTGTTTGCATTCTGATGTTTTATGTATATGGTACGGATGACTGTATGCGCTGGTCGATGTAAAGTATAATTATACATCGACTCACGTCATGCGAAAATGAATCTTATGCCAAATGCGGATAAACTAGCCCCAGCCATGGCTGCGCACCCGAGCAATCAGGTCAGGAGCTTCACTGTCCGCAAATGAGACCACGACTACCTTACTGACTGTATTGCAGACAGGCTAACTCATAGAGATCCGCTTACCGCACATGTCATAAGATCCATTTTCGCATAACGCGGGTCAATTGTTTACGATATCAATTACATACAATCCTGATTGTTCAACGGCATAAAAACACTGTATAGACCGTGCTCCAAAGTTTGACTTGTCACACATTTATATGACATCGGACTTCCGAACTTTTGACAGACAATTTTTCGTGTACGGATAGGGATACCTTGACGGTATGTAAGTCACTAAGTATACTTTGTCCACTACGCAACGGCGATCTTATGCTCGGTACTTACGTATCCTTGCACAGAGCTGTGTTGGTTGTGACGTCAGTGCACTCGCAGTCATAGCGACACCCTTCCTTCCAGTGATCTCCCTTTGCAAAGGTTTGGTTGAGGAAGAAACACGTGTCTGAAAAAAAATTACACCGGTATGGCTTATGAAGAAGCACGTGTCTAAAAATAATAGCAACGGTTTGGCTTATGAAAAAACACATATCTGAAAATAATGGCAGCGGTTTGGAAGCATGTGTCTGAAAATAATAGCACCAGTCTAGGTCATGAAGAACAACATGTCTGAAAATAATAGCACTCTTCTAGCTTATGAAGACACGCATGTCTGAAAATAAAATTACCGATCTGGTTTACTACAAAACACGTGCCTGAAGCGAATAGAACCACTCGAGTTTATGAAAAATGAAACACATGTCTGAAAATAATATAACATGTGTCGATTATGACGAAACACGTGTCTGGCACTACAACAGCACCAGTCTAGTTAATGAAGGAACACGTGACTGAAACAAGCGGTTTCAGTCTAATTCATGAAGAAATGCATTAAGCAAAAATTCTTAAAATGAAAGCAACAGCACTGATGAATGCAAAGCGCATGTCTGAAAATAATAGCACCAGTCAAGTTTATGAAGGAACACATGCCAGTAACGCTCAATTGGATGTTGTCAGCTCAGTTACTATTTAAAAGTGCCGAAATAGTCGTTGTCGGTTCGGTTACGGAAAATACGCCTTAAGGCACGCGGCCAAACTCCGGGAAAGTGTTTATTATTGTTCCGTACCCCGGGTACTCGTAAGTATACTACAAAGTACCCGGGGTACTTGTAAGTACTATCTGAGCCGACTATTATCAATCGAGCGCATAATGATGGTAGCAATGGTCCGTTTCGTTAAAAACATTCATGTCTGTAAACTGCAGCGACCGTCCCTGATTAATACGCAAACCTTTTTATTAATATAACTGTAATATTCGTGTTTAAGAAGGAACACACAAAAGTCATACACAAGAAAAATATAAATGTCTGACAATGACAGCATGGTTCAAGATACTCGATACAATAACCATGTTTCAACTGTAGACACTCGAGAAAATAAGTCGTGTTCTGAGAAAACTGGGCATTATGCATGTGCGTAAAGTGTCGTCCCAGATTAGCCTGTGCAGTCCGCACAGGCGCATCAGGGACGACACTTTCCGCTTTTATGGTATTTTTCGATTAAAGGAAGTCCCTTCTTACCGAAAATCTTGTTCATGCGGAAAGTGTCGTCCCAGATTAGCCTGTGCAGACTGCACAGGATAATCTGGGACGACACTTTACGCACGTGATATATGCCTAGTTTTCTCAGAACGCGACTTAAATAAGCAAGCTGTTGATAATTACCAATATTTTTGCCAAATATTTCAGTCTGTCATAGACTGTTTCCCAATAGCAAATAGCAACAATTTTTCCCCCAAAAAAATCTGAAAATGAAAGCATGGACAAAGATTATATCTTACTTGGTACGAGGGAAGGAAGGCCCTTGATCAAGTATGAGTTGGTGTCGATGGCGACGATACCGTTGGGACCATTCGTGTTGGGGCCAATAGACGCTGAAACAAACCAACAGCAAGTTTGCTATGACACCGATGGTATGGCATTAACAGTTTCAGTTTAATGGCATAATCATCAAAAACGTGCATTCGGCCACTTATTAAACAAATAAACAAAACGAAAATATAAGCGCTTGAATTTGTCCGATTAAAACAATCGGACAAATTTACCAGCTTGCATTTTCTTTTTAATCAGCAGGGATTAATATTTATTGACAAATGAAAACTTATATTATAAATGATGCAGTGTAATATTGTCCAATAAAAACGTGTACACTTTGTAAAACTGCAATACTTGATCTCTTATATTGCTGCGGCATTGCTGCCTCGATCTAAATATTACCGGCGATGTTTTTACGAAGTGTATTACGTTTCCGTCGCCTAGTAAGGCTGATCGTAATATTATAGAAACCAGTTTCCTTAACCCCTTTATGCCTAGTAGACCATGTCATCCTTCGAAATTGGATCAATTTATTTCCAAAATTAGGGATGTCTAGTACATTTATTTCTATATTTAGAATATTTCTTGCGTAAATTCCTTTAAGCAAACGGCGTAGACCCTGATGAGACGTCGCATCATGCGGCGTCTCATCAGGGTCTACGCTGTTTGCCAAGGCCTTTTTTCTAGACGCTAGGCATAAATGGGTTAATACATGTATATGTGCACACGATTTGATCACCGGCGAAGACATTTTATAACATACGAATTATTTTACAATACATCTAAAATATTGATCATGTTTTTCTAATCGGCTTTATGATTAAAACAGTAAGCCAGGCAAATCAACTCGTTACATACATGGTGTTGTCCCGGAGACTATAGGAGGGACAGTGGTTGTGGTAGTTGGCGCCTCAGTGGAGACCACGACGCTCCCGCTGGGTGTGTTTGGCGTCGCTGTGGTGGCAGCGGGGGTCGTGGCGAGATCAACGGGCGACTGGGTGGTGACACCGGGGTTCGTGTCAGTAACTATAATCGTCGGGGTGGTGGTAATGGGGGTGGGTTCGGGAGTGGGTGCTGGGGTCTTGGGATCTGCAATTACACAGCGCGAAATGGTGGATTTAAAATCGACCAAAAATGAATCTGAGTGAATATTAAGGTTCATATAACTTTCGCTAAAACTCTTAATGGTACAAAAAAGGCCCCGCAAAAACGGAAACAAACAAACCAACAAATACACACACAAAACAAGCATTATGGCTAATGATGTTTCACATGTACTTGCAATAAATGAAAACAGGTCTTATATATGTTCATTTTTTTATTTTTTGAATTATGAAGCCTAGTTTCTCATTAATTAAAATGTGAATCAAGGTCAAAGTTGTTTGCGTGGATAAATCCCAGCATTGCGTAAGCGCATGTAATAAAATAGAAATAAGATTTGTTTTCTTAACATATCACCTTCTTTGTGATAAAATATGTATCGTTCCAATTTTGTATTGTTAATTGTAAATAAAGATTAATTTCGATATTCGAATTCTGTTTAAAATACTTCGTAATCAGCCCTCAAAGTGAATAGTACAGCTCGTGACGGAAGCACATGATATCCTCACTTTGTTTACGAAAAGCATAACACTTCAGTGGATCGCCTAAACGTGGAATAAACGAAGAGTGAAAATGACGTTAACATCACCGCACAGTACATACGTCACCGCACAGAACGTACGTCACCGAACAGTACGTACCGTTGCTACAACGCTTGAGGTAGATGGTGGTGGAGTCGTTACCACTGGAAAGCTTGGACGAGTCCAGCATGTAGATGGGTTTTGTGTAGTAGTACAAGTAGCACCTGCAATAGGTCAAATTTGATTTGTGAAGCGCTCTTTTAGTAACAAAAACCAGATGAAAACACATTTTCGTGAGATCAAATCGTGACACCATTCAACACATTAATATGAGAAACACATCTTCTTTGGCGCACAAAGAAAAACAACAACAAAAAAATAGCATTAGACTCTCCCAAAAAACGAAAGTAAAAATAGTGACGAGTTGGTGATAGCATTATTTTCTCTTAACCCTTTACATGCAATTTGACGCGCATGTAGTCAATTAGTCCTTAACAAATAAAATGAAATTAAAAATATTCTTTACTGGAATCATGTTTTTACGGCTTCGTTTCCAACCTTAAAATACCGATGAGCAGCAAACAGCATAAAACATGAACAGCCTGCGAGTTACTCGCAGGCTGTTCTAGTTTTATGCTGGTTGCAAAAGCCATTTTCACTTTGCTTCTCAGTGGGTTGATTACCGGGATATCTGCTGATAGGGGGTCCGTACCGTTAGGCTACAGCAGAGTATAAAATACTCGTAGGTATATACCAAACATTGGGGATTTGGGAAGATCACAGAAAGGCAAAAATACTAATTCATCCTACCACGCCTAGAAGCAGCGCGGTACTCTGTAATGGTTAAATGCATCAAGCATAAAACCGTTGCAGCCTGCGAAAAACTCGCGTGCGGTTAATGCTTTATGCTGTTCGCTGCTTATTAATAGTTTCATGGGGTTGGAAATGGCGCCTTTTCAGACTTGGAACTTGCAGGACAGGTTTTATATTTATTTTAATTTTCTAAGGGACTTCAAAAGCGTCAGAGTGCGCATCTGAGTGGTAAAGGGTTATGCACATGTTACTTCTCGACTTCATTGTAAGTAGTGGATTGATTAATCGGGGAAGCAGCTGAAAAGGGTCACCGTTTGTGACCGCAGTTAGATACAAAGGCGTACGGGTATAATGCAACCCATTTTGGGATGTGGGCATATCACAGATGGACAAAAGAAGACCTTTAAGTGCAACTCACTTCTTGATTTCATTCTAGGTGAATGCACAGCACTCTTAGCCGCAGCAGAGTGCAACTTTCCACGGGTACAATACCAAACATTGGGGATTTGCGCAAATCAGAGATGAACAAGAGTAAAATTGTAATTGCGACTCACTTCTCGACTTCATTGCTAGTAAATGCCCAGAAATAAACGTGGATATAATACTAGACATTGTGGATGCAGGCAAGTAACAGTGGAATAAAAATAAAACGCGTAGGTGCAACTCACTTCTCGACTTCATTGTATGTGAACGCCCAACATTCGTAGCCGTCGTTGAGGATGGACTGCTCGCAGACGCCCTGACAGAACTCCACCCCGCCCAACAGGTGAACAGACTCGTTGATGGTGATGTTAGCGTTCTGGACCACCGTCACGTCCGTTCCGAAGTTCGTGTTGCTGATGTCGGTGTTGTTGAAGAAATCGTAGGTGCATGTCCCTTTGTAGAACAGAACATATAGTTTATTTGCGACATAAACTGCCAATTGTTAAAAAAAATCAAGCAATAATGCCAAAATGAAAACTCATGCGTCAAAATAACAGCAACAGAGAGAAACAGAGAAAGAACACGCGAAAGACACACAGATAATTAAATTTGTATGCATTATTTTTACAAATACATCTATTTTCGTGAAAATGTAGGATGTAAAAGAATGCTCGTTATGTTTTTACAAACTAAAGCGAATGTTTAAAATCCGTAATTGATTGAAAAAAAAGTTGCTTTGTTTGGTTTTGTTTGGTGTGTTATCTGAACGTAACATAACTTTAGTCATAGAACAGTGGGTACATATCCCATCATAGACAAAGTTTGATATGGTATATGTATTTTTTGTTATCTATGCTCAACAGTATATCAGTCATATAACGGTAGGTACATGTCCCTTCATAGTGGGATGTTTAGTTGGGTTAGTTTTAGATTGTTATTTTTATATTACAGAATTTCAGTCCGATAACGGTAGGCTCATGTCCTTTCTTAGAGAGATCTTTGCTTTGGTTTGGTTTGTTCTCTGTACGTTTTTTTTTTCAATCATTTCAGACCGATAACGTTTGGTTTATTTCACTTTATGGAGAGATGTTTGGTTGCGTTTGTTATCTGTACGTTACAGTTTTTCAGTTATTTCAGTCAAATAACGGTAATATAATAGTCGGTAAATGTCGCTTCATAGAGTGATGTTTGATTTGGTTTGATACGTAATTTGTACGTTGCAGTAAACCAGTAATAATTTCGGATACTTATGGCGTTAACTGACACGTACCAAGCTTGCATGAGAGGTAAGGTGAATGAACGCTTGAGTTTTTTTGAAGGCGAATCGATACGATATCTATGTTTCACGTTAAAAATTGAGAAGTAGACATTAATTCAAGTTATCCGTCTGTCGTAAAGCATCGCAAGTATGTGTACCGCTATGTCTTTTTATTGAAGTTACAGTAGACACTTGATTCATGTTGGTATGCAAGAAAAATTACGACATGACTGTTACTAAATGGTAAGGATTTGGGCGTATAGGAAAATGCTACATGCCGTCTCTATCCGGAAGTAAGATATGCGTATAGACAGGTTTATTATGATTTCTAGATTTCTTAGCTGTTTGATTGCGCAGAATGTATAATTTTATATTCTTTAGTTGCTGGATACCTTTACAAAACCCTTCTCGTAACACGATGATTTTGAAGTGAATAAGAAATGTCGGAAACTGTCTTCAAAATAAATGAGCGTAGCATGCTAAATAAATCTTCGTGCATATGCATAGTCTATAGTTACAGCATTATTTTTGCAATTGCATGATAAACGTCAAATGTACATATTAACTTTCAATCTTATGTGCAATTTACATATATCATGGATTTGTGGAATACATTTATATAGGATGCTACGCTAATAGCATTTCGAAAACAAGTTATGACATCCTCTTACGTTACACAATTATTGGTATAAAATAAAAATGTAAATGTGTGTACGTACTGGCAGTAGTTGTCGGTGGCTGGGCTAGAAAGAAGAAAGTGTTAATATTAATATAAGATAACAACAGTCGGCATTGTCTCAATCGCGAAATAATATAAGCCGTGCTCTGTGTAAATGGGGCTTAATGCATGTGTGTAAAGTGTCGTCCCAGATTAGCCTGTGCAGTCCGAACAGGCTCATCAGGGACGACACTTCCGCGTAAACTGAACTTTTGCAAAGAAGAGACTTTCTGTAAACGAAAAATGTCATAAAAGCGGAAGTGTCGTATCAGGAAGAACTCTGAGCTGTACGTATTTAGTCATAAAAGCTAAAAGCATTAAAGAAGAACAATTATTGAAAGAAGTTAATTGGCAAGATTTAACCCTTTCAGTGCGGGAACCGAATTTTGAAGGCCTTTGCAAACAGTTTGGATCCTGATGAGACGCCACAGAACGTGGCGTCTCATCAGGATCCAAACTGTTTGCTATTCTGATAGAATTCTATGAAAACAATCGAAGAAAATGCTAATTTTAGAAATTCAGCAGAAGACATTTTAGCAGACGACAAATTTCCCATCATGCAAAGGGTTATTAAAGGCTCACGTGTGCTGAATACACTTACTTGTCGTCGTCGTCGGCTCTGTTGTTGTTGTTGTCGTGGGAGCTGCATGGCGGGGAGAGAGAAATGAACAAAACACTGGTAAAACATTTGTTACATAAAGTAAGCACTGGTAAGGGACACATAAGCATAAAGTTTTCGGCCAACAGTATGTGTTTGTTTTTCCTTTCCGTTGTTCAGAACATGTTTTGTTTTTTAACATTTGCTAAACACGCCGTACATCAACCAACTCGCTCATCAGTCGTTTTGCCTTTTGTTACTATCTATGCAATTCAAAAAATATCACATAATTATGGTTGTCTAACTTATTTAATCAGGCTAATTAGATAGAGTACAATTTGACCAACTAGATTTACAGATTAACATATGTTCGATTCCATTTTTTTTCAGGATGGGAATGGAATAAATGACATTTTACTTTCTGTCTAAATAACTATCGGCAACGTCATAACTTATCGTCGCTTGTCACATGTTGATTGCAAGGAAGCCTTTACAAGATCAAGACGACTGAATATTTGAACGTGACTGAAGACACAAACGAGATAGGATGTTATATTCAGAGTCGGCGAATGATTTAAACGTGACGTAGTATTCAGATGTGATGTAAGGCTTAGATGTTACGCAAGATTAAATTCTTAAGTTTGATTATCATGTCACATAATATTGACGCGTGACGTAAGATTTCGACTGGGTTTAAGGTTAGGTTTAAACGTGGCGTAATAATCATAAATGATGTTAGATGCAAACGTGCCGTCATGAAAATTTCAAACGTGATGTAATGTTTGGCATCACGCAAAAATAAGACTTGACGTGCGTTTTAAACGCGACGTAGTATTCAGACGTGGAACAAGTTTTAACCGTGACATAGGATTTCGGCGTGCCAAATAATAACACGTGACGTCAGATACAGACGCGACGTAAGATTAATATGGGACTTTTGGGTGTTGCAAGATTCATAGGTTCAGTAAGATTCACACATTACAAAATATGAAGACAAGCCGTTAGATCCAGAGAGGATCCTATGTTTATAATTCACACGAAATTCCAGGCGTGATGTCAAATTAAAACGTAACGGTGCATGCGTTATGTTAGATTAAGACGTAGATGGAAGTTAAAGACGTGATGTGAAATTATGGCGTGACGTAAGAATTACACGAAACGTAACATTAAAAATGAAGTAAGATTAAATTATAAAGACGTGTTATTAACATCTCTATTTAAACATTACAATATTTCCCATACACGACGTAAGATTTAGCCATGGCGTATGATACTGGTCCTCACTATTCAGACGTGACGTAATATTTGAGACGCGACGTGTTATTCGACGTGACGTAAGGTTCAGACGTAAAAGTGTCAAACTTGCTTCATGTCTCATGTCAAATTCAACCGTATCGTAAAATTTAAATTTGACTCAAACATCAACCATGAATTGAAATTCAAACACGGCGTAAGTTTCAAACATGATGTAAGATTCAAGCTTTACTTTAATTGCAAACGTGACGTTAGTTTCAAACTTGACGAAAGATTCAGACGTAAAGTATCATACACACAAAAAGTAACGAATCAGTGACAAAAGGTTCAGAGTTATGTAAAAACATTGTTGTTTACTTCTCTGAAAATAACAAACTGCATTCATTAATAGCCGAGACAAACATTTAATACTTAAAACAATGATATTATTAAAAATAAAACATGTGTCTCGAAATCGTTTCTCGAAGCTAGTGTATGCATTTACACTGAGTTTGAACTCATTGACAGCTTTATAATATCACAAATATAATGAATATGTTTTCAAAATCATGTTAAAGTATGTAACATTATGGCCCATCCATTTTTGTCTGCAAGAGATACATGGTCCTTTAAACGAGTACCATTAGTTCATGTAGTTGGCGTTTTTTTAACAGTTATTAACAAATATTCCCATGTCAAATATACTCAATGCAAACATCAAAATTATTTACAAATAAAAATGGTGGTACATGTTCTATATATAAAACAAGAACAACAAGATACCAAACCGTAGCAAGCACGTATAAATAAACATAGAAATAGTGCAACCAAGCTGCCAAAACAGGCGGGATGTTATAAAGTGAGTTGTGACCTAGAGATTTCAACTGATAATGCAAACTCCACACAGTCGCCCCCACCCCTACCACGATCAAAGTTGGTCTCCCCTACAGCGATGGTTTTGTCCGTAAAGGGGATCTATGAAAGAATTTTGTACACAACATTATAGTTTGGGAGCTTTTATGAAAAGCTTGTGAAGTTTTAATGATCTTATGAACAGGCATGCCACCAAATATCACACCTGTCGTTGTAGTAGTAGGTACTGTTGTCGTTGTTGTCGGCGCTTCTGTTGTTGTGGTGGTGGGCGGCTGGGTTGTTGTTGTAGTGCTTGTTGCTAAGAAACACCAAGCCGTATTATGGTCAGTCAAATACTGCTCAACGTTGATGAGGTTTTATATAGGTTTTATCCCTTAACGAGGTAGCAATTCAAACGCATGGGGTTGCATTAAATTCACTTCTATTTCGGGTGTTTTCAATTATTGTAAAATGAACTGAGCCGATTTTCTACGAATACAGATTTCATTCTTATATGAAGTCTGTAAGGTGTTTCTATTATTTATAAATTTCAAAGCCTGATCATTTAAATGATAAGGAAACTAATTATTAAGTTTTATATTCGAAATATACAAACATATAGGCTTATCATAATGAAAGTATGAGAAATAATTAAAATATGAAAATGCGGTGTTCATCATCATTCCCGGATATAATTGCAATGTGCAGCACAAAGGGTTGTTTGAGTTAGTTAATAGATCATACAAGCGCCTCAATAATGTTATAATATATATATATATATATATATATATATATATATATATATATATATATATATATATATATATATATATATATATATATATATATATATATATATATATATATATATGCCTTTCGTCTATATATGTATGCCTTTCGTCTACGGCGTTGGTTACAATATATGTATCTGAGCGTTTTAATGGTCGATTTCAATATAACTAATCAAAGAGGATATAGTGTCTAGATTTCGAAAAATTATACCAGTGCTATAACAGGGTTTTGCATGATGCGCACATGCTACTGTTGCTAACCATGCGTACATAAAACTATTCGAAGCACACCCAAGCAAGTCCACTTTTAATGGGTCTCGACTCCTGCTTTTAAGCACTTTGCAAAGCCTGTTTGTCTGAGTAAGTCCGTGTACGAGGCTTCTTTTTACGTATTTTGATTTGTTAAAAAAATATTATGAACGATTTGAGATTGACGAGTACATCCTTCTTTAATAAACAAATCAATATATATTCGAATATAATATATTTTGTATTTTTGACATCGACAGCAGTATCAAGCACAAATGATATCGTCCGATATAATTTAAGGGGAAAAAACGCTTAACTGCCGGAGGTGCTCGCCCGATCTATTTTTTGTCATAACGCAAAAAAATGTGATCATTGAAGGGCGCACCTTTTTCACCTCTTAAGACGTACACTTTAATATCAAAATCGTTAAATAGAAGCCTCATCACCGAGTCAAATTTTCTAAAACATCATGAAAAGTAAAACAAAACAAAGCAACGCAAGGCTGCTGAAAATCAGAGCTGCACAAACTGCTAGGTCAGAAAAGAAAGTATGCAGCAAACAAAACCACTCATACAGAATGATATTTAAAGCACCAGAACACAATTAGTTAATGTTCATATTACAATGAAAACGAGCACTCATTTGGAATTAAATTATTATGTTCCAGATATCAATTAAAATCTAATTAGATACACCGCATGCTTAAATTGACTTTGTTTCTTCGATTTTAATTTAACACAACCTTGAAGTAGGAAAGTATTAAGTCCCATCGTTCGCATATATGTTAGTTGTGCAATGTAGTCGTCATATCAAGTACTTAATGGTCACAAATTTAGTGTTGTTATTATCCTAAATATTGAGTGTGATGTAGCCGTCATAATATCGCGGTGTAGTCTTACTTGTGGTCGTCAGAAGAGCGCAGAAAGGGTCCTGCAAGTGGTTGGAGTTGTTATCCCAGCAGTGGGACAGCCAGTCCGGGGAATTGTGGGAACGCTTGCGGGCGGAAGCGTTGGATCCTATGAAAAAGATATGCGAGCCTCGCTTAATGCATGTGCCCTAAGTGTCGTACCATGCTGGTCTATGTATACCGCACAGGCTAATCAGCTACGACATTTAACGCTTTTTGTTATGTTTCGGTTAGAGAAAGACTCTCCTAAAGGAAAATCCAGTTTAGGCGGAAAATGTCGTAATTGGTAAGCCAGTATTGGACGACACTTAACGCACAGTGGGCGACTCACATCCAAATCGTGCGCCTATACTATAGCAACCAACGTATAATGTATTGCCCGCTATTGAAGATTCTTTGTGGACCGTGATCGTTTTAGGGACACTTTTACTGCTTTAAAATTGTTTTGCTTGTCATCCTCGCTCGTGGAAAACGATGCTTAATGCATGTGCGTTGTCCCAGTGTAACTTTTGAAGTCCGTAACGGCTAATCTGGGACGGCGTGTTCGGCCAAAACTTGATTTTCTTTAAGAAGACTTCTTTTAAATAATAACAAATAAAAAAAATCAATAAAACGGAATGTGTCGTATGTGATTAGCCTATGCGGACAGCACAGCCTACTCTGAGACGAAACTTTGCGCAAATGCATTAAGCCCTGTTTTCCTAGAGCGATGCTCAGTATATGAGATATCTGTATAAGCGGCCCGGTAGAGAGTTTATATACAAATTGTCAGATGTTTGTTCCATCACCACTGAGACCGGTAATTTTTCTAACTGGGTTACGCTTAGCATACCGTCGGTCTATTTACGACCTGTTCAGTGTGTGTTGTTCTGGGCCCGTATTCACCAAACAATTCTTAGACTTAAGTCTAAGAATAAAGAAAATTCTTTAAATTAGAATATTCAAGAATTTCTTTAATTTTGAGTCAAACTCTGCAGTAAACATCTCTATCTATATTATTCTTCATATAGAACATGTTGTTAATGACATAAACACCAGTTGAGGCCTGTATATATTCAAACACTGAACACATTTTTCTTGGTTCTAAGTCTATTCTTTATTCTTAAGTCTAAGAATCGGTTGGTGAATACGGGCCCAGAGCTTATTTTCAGGTCCATACGCGCCCCTTCACGGAGTCATTTTGGCTGGACCTGCCCCTGTGACCTTTCAGGGTTCAGTAGAGGTTTAACACTCTTTTGAACAATATATATGGGCACGTCCTTGATAATGTGAACGTTCTCTTACAACCATAACTAATTACTCATATTAAGTATAAAAAAATATTCACTCATTAATTTTAAAATACCAGTTTCACAAACTGGAAAATACTAATTAAAGTATGTACTGGGTAAAGTTTTCGTTTATGTAAGAAACGATATAATCGTTATTATGGACAAAAACGTGAATCAAACGATCGGGTCCCGGAAAAATATAGAATTCTATTTAAACAAACCGTCACACAATCCGCATGTCTTCATACACGCGTCGCGCGCAAACTTATCAAATGGCGGCAGACAAAACTTCTGGTCTAGAAGATCGCAGTGGGCCAAAAGATCGGAACAGTCTGAAGGATAAAAAATATAGATTTACATAAAAAGCGAGACAATTTTCTTTCCGGGTATCTCCGAGTAACTTCGGGTATCTCCGGATATTTCCGGGTATCTGACAGATGTATTTTATTTGGGTGTAGTTAACGTACCGGACTTTCATAGATCGTTTCTCTGCAAACAGGTATACAACAAAAAAATCAAATGCTTGCTGGTAATATCGAATGCTTGCCGGTAAAATCGAATGCCAACCAGTAATATCGAATTACTGCCGGTAATATCAAATGCTTGTCGGTAATATAAAATGCTTGCCGGTAATATCAAATGCTTACCGGTAATATCAAATGCCTGCCGGTAATAACAAATGCTTGTCGGTAAAATAAAATGCCTGCCGGTAACATCTAATGCTCTCCGGTAATATCAAATGCTTGCTGTTAATATCGAAAAACATAACAAATTAAGGTATTTGTGCCGTTTGTCATTTTTGTTACTATAGCATGAAGACCACTATATCTGAATGTGAATTAATAAATGGGTTTTCATGTGGTGTACATGCTAGAATATCCTGAAACTAGTATATTGATCCCCTGTCGCAAGATGTCTTTTTGAAGAGGATCGAGTTTGCGAAAGAATGCAGCGATACAGAGGTCAATTGGTCTTAAGTCCTTTTTGACGCGTCAGAACCGACGTAATACTTCAAGAAGCAACGGCAAGCAATTATAGCAATTCTTTGTTTTACAAGTTATGTATTAAGGTATGTGCTGCCAGAGGGGATAATCACGCGATAGTCAAGATGGCGACGTCCATGCCGAGACGCGTGTTTTTCGCCGTTTTATACCCTTTATTACTTGTATTTCTTTTTTAAATGCCGCTCACTCTCCAGCTATATCAGCAAGAAAGTTACAAGCATTCGCTTCGTATAAATATTCGCTGTAAACCTCGACTTTACTCGTTGCGAAATTTATTAGCGGGATGACCTTTTACAGCTCCGCTAAGAACTTTCGCGGGGAGTAACGTCGAGATATACAGCGAATATTAATACGAAATATACGTTAATCAGTTTTGTACTGATATGGCTGAACAGTGATCGTCGTTTAAAAATTAAACAAAAGTAATAAAGGGTATACAACAGCGAAAAATAGCTGTCTCGGCCGTCGCCATCTTGACTATCACGTGATTGTCCCCCATCTGGCTGTGCGTCAGGTAACCTTAAATTATTTTATTGTATATAGCTATGATCAGTCTTTAAAAAATAAACAGATTAATTGATGGTAAGGCATGCGTCCTAAAATGCTCGCTTAAGTAATATACTGTTTAATTGATTGTATGTGGATATGCATCTTTGCTATTGTTAAGTTATTGGTTTAAAACCTGCATTTTACCATTTCCCACTCAGAAGTTAAGTTCAAATCTCTATATGCAACCAGCATTAAACCAGAACAGCCTGCGAGTAACTCACGGTATGTTAAGGTTTTCTTCTGTTTGCTACTCATCCGTATTTTTACATTTGAAAATGAAGCCTTAGAATCTTGTATTTATTAAGAAAGGTCTTAAATTTAGTTTGTTTTAAGGGGACTGCAATGGGTCAAAATGCGTTTATTTTATATCTAATGATAAAATATGACATTTCTGTAGTGAAATAACAGCAGTGAAAATATACAAATTGTTGTTTTTTTCACCGGTGGAAATAACAAATTTTCGGAGCTACTTTTTCTATTTTAAGATTATCGTATTAAGATTATCCACCGAATCCAACCAATTTTCTTTTTATGTAATGTTTTTTCACCGCTAATTTACATTGTAAAAGAGTTAAACTGGAGAATTTCGCTGGAATAGAGACGTCATTTTGTGTATTGAAATGCATTGAGGCACGCCACGAGAGAAAGGGTAATTTTTCAGCGACAGGGAAACAGCTGTTAATTATTTTCTTAAAAAATGGGCATACAAGAAACAGAAGATGTGTTCATGTCAGTGTGAGATCGTTTGTTGTTTGACTCTTGATCATAGAAAAATAATATGTTCTATGATCACTCGTGAAATAACAAACGATCTCACACTGACATGAACAAATATTCATCATACCTTAATGGTGAAGGGTTAATAACTTTAATTCGTACTCACCTGCGTTCGCACCGACCGCTAGAGCTATAACACACAGTGCCAAAGACGTCCACATTCTGTAAAATAATGTTCTTCACGAGTTTACGACGAAAAATCCTACACTGCTTTTATTTATAAAAACAGGAGGAATTTCAACTTCAAACCCTTCGCTGACGTGTACAAGTCTAAAAGCCTGTGCAAAAATCGCCAAACGACACCTTTGACCTCGCAGACGACACTAAAAGACTGCTGAATCGTTTCTGCCAAGAGAGTTAAATCGACCTAAAGTTGAGTAAGCGACCTCTGTTCTAATTTCAAAACGAGGCTGTGATGATAAGACACGTTGGCCGAGATGCTATCAAGAATAATTATTGTCGGCTTTATAATCGAGAGAAGTATTTACTTTAAATGGAACCAAACGAGCGACGTCCGTTGCGATAAGACAGATGATTATTCAACAGTTGTCACAAAGTAGCTTTAATATTGTCAAATGAGAGTCGTGTAATGTTAATTCGCGACTATTTTCCTAGCTGAATTCTAGCCATACAGAATTTAATCAGATATTTAGTTGTTTATATACGTTCGTGCGAGTGAAACTCGCTACAATCAATTGACGTATATAAATGAGACAAGAAACGTTACTTAGTGCATATTTTGTTTACTCTAATTTGGAAACGTGAGTAAATAATGCGAAGCATGCCCCTAATTGTTGTCTAATCTCTTCCAAATAAAAGTTCTTTCCGTTCTTTGTGGTTGAAGGCACCTATTTGACCATGTGTTGTGAAATAGACTACAAAAGCGTTCAGGCTTTATTTTTGTTTGGTCGAACGTGCACGTCCACGAGTCGTAAAAGTTCGTCTGTAATTACTTCACCTTCCTTACCCTTAACCAATATGGCAGATATAAGAATACGTAGTGCAACTATGTATGACCATTCTGGCATTTTTGGTTCCATATCTTTCTTTACTCTTTGCAAATATAGTTAAAAGGACAAAAAATCTTGTTAGGAACTAAGATTGATTAAATGTGCACGTTTTGTTGGGCAATCGTTATTACTTATATGTAAAAACATTTGAGCGTTGTGGCTCTGGGAAAACCAGACTCAATAAATCCGAGTACAATGTCGTCTCGGGTTAGCCCGTGCAGACCGCGACCCGTCCCGTCGTCAAATGTTGAATTTTATTTGTGTTGATTTATTTGAAATACGCTAATATATGGCAAAGTTAGTGTTATATGCAGGATATTTCAGACGGGCATCCGCACACAGACGGACAGTGGGACTGCTATATGACGCCTTCTTCGAGTGGGTGGGGGCAGGAGATGTGGTGGAAATAACATTTATGCTGAGTAATATTGCTTTAGAAGTTAAGTAATTAACAAAAATATGTACACATATTTTAGAAATATGTTCTGAAAAATAGTTTAACATTTAATTAAATTAATTTATTAAATACTTATTTGTTTAAAAAGATAATGAAACCTCATGATAGAAAGTTCTAAAAAAAATTAGCGGGCTGTCCACTTTATCCCATTAAAAATGGTGAACTATTTAAAAAGACATCATTTAAAAGGTTAACTGGGTCGCGCTTTATTCTCTCAACACAGATCTTAAAAAGTCATGTGGTATAGGCACCGTGTGTATTAGTACCTGCGGAGATCAAACAGTCGCAGAAAAAAACAAAAAACAGTCGGAGACGGTTGATGCTCCCCAAAGGTTTTTTGTTTGTCACAATATTGCACTATATATTCAGATAAAAGGAAACGTTTTGAGGGCACATTAGTTGGGGGGGGGGACAATAATTTTGTTATAGAAAATTGAAAAGGACCATAACTCTGTGAAAAATCATTCGACAAGAACCCGCTGATAATATGCACATCTCCTCCTGGTAGTGAAGCTTCCCATAAAGTTTCATTGAATTCCGGTCATTAGTCGCTGAGAAATAAATTTTGGGGTAGCATAAAAACATGGTTTCGATACTTTAAGAGTTACGAAATATCAGCAAATAATATTGTAGTAAATTAAATGAATTTTGAATACAAATGTAATCTACCGGTATATGCAATACGCAAGACATTCTCATGTACATGAATTTGATATGTAGTTCATTCCATAGATACATTTTTACAAGTAACAATGCATACAAGTTTTAACACACAAAATTTGTTAAAGTCAAATTTCGTTAAAATTGGCACATATTGTACATGTTCGTAGCGGTACTAATAGTACTAGTAGTAAATATGTCACGTGTACGCCATGTGGTGTAACGGAATCTGGGTCAGATGTCACGGTGGGAACCGGCGGAGGGTCCTTATCTGGCGTGGCTGGGGCGAGATACTTTATCAGTGAAAGTCATCCGGTGCGGCTGTTGATGATAGCACTCAGTGACGTGGTCCCACGCCGCATAGTGTTTAATCTGTTGAGCTATTATTCCTAGTGGACTCTCCCATCCTTCTAAATTGGATCAATTTATTTTCAAAATTAGGGATGTCTAGTATATTTATTTCTATATTTAGAATGTTTCTTACAGAAATTTCTTTAAGCAAAAGGCGTCTCATCTGGATCTACGCTGTTTGCGAAGGCCTTTTTTCTAGACGCTAGGCATAAATGGGTTAAATATATCAAACATAAGATTAATGCGTAGCAATCTATTTGAGTTAAATTTACAACATTCATTTACTTAATGTACTAGTATTTCACACGCAATTGTTTTAAACAATTTATAAAACCAAAAACGTTCATTATTTTTTTATTGAAGCTACGCAATTCAGTTTTAACATACATATGTAATATGAAATGATAAAATGCATGCATGACGGCATTACAGAGTTTTTGCCTAATTGCTTACTTAACAACTGAAATGCGGACATAATTATCATGCATTAAAAATCGACCACTTCACAGATTGATCTTTTAATTTTGGCAATCACATTTGTAAATGGAAGCAGCGAAGCGTGTTTTCTTTCTTGTGCAACAAATAACATACATTCCTTATGTGTCAATGAGGATTTTTTAATTCTTCGTTTAGACAAGATATTACCGAGACGTCACACACACGTTAATTGTTGTTTGTCACATGGCACACGTTCTATAAGTTTTTATACCATAGAAGCCGTCGTAGTGAAAAGCAGGAAAAAGCACACACATCCATGGGCCGTTCTATACCAATATAGCTTGCAAAACCATTGCTAAGAAGAACTTTTTCACACACCTTTCTTAAAGCTGGATGCATTTTACTATCGGAAAACACAAACCGTTTCGCATCCAAGGCCAATTCGTTAAGTTCAGCGTCTTTATATCCAAACAGTTTCAGAATTAATAGGCCAGTCGAACCAATGCCCTTCAATACATTCATCGATAAGCACGTTGCAAAGCAAAGGTCACCATCTACAAAAAATAATGAAATATTTTCGTCAGATATTTTGTAACGTGTGTCCCTCATTCTAGACATAGATGGTGACGTCACTACGTTATTGTCAGTAAAGACCGGTGTGACACAATGGTGTGTCCCTTGCCTTTGTGGGACAACATTGTATTCATGCGCGATAGTTCTTCTTATAACGGTTCATAATTGAAATATGAACTTACATTAAAATCGTTCCAGGCATTATGACATTATAGAGTGGAAACGAAATACGGCTATGGACCTTAACGTCTGACGGATGCGCAAGTCGTATGAACGCGACACATTTTATGGCTATTTAAATGATATTCATCTTAGATTATACTTAGGCCAGTTGAGGCATTTCGAAACTCGGGGGCGGAAACGAAATGTGAGATTATGGTGCCTTGACGTTTAAATGACAAGCGGTTGTCATGTGCTCGACATAATGTCTTGTCCTAGGCAACCACATCTTGAAGTTATATTGAAATCCTTTACAGCGAAACCGATTTTACCCGTAGTTTTTGCATTTGACCGTGAAATGCTAAATTTGTAGACATATCATTAATAAACATCTGCCGTGTAAATGTACAAGACACGTCATATAAGTATGGTCAATAACCAAATGCCGCTTATATAAACCTTTCAGGAATTACGAAGTTAAAGAGCGGAAATGAATTACAGACGTACCGATCTTAAAACTAAAGACACACTGACGAAACGAAAAACGGACAAACACTTTGATTCCTTTATAGCTCAAACGTAATCAAAATTGAAGTTTAATAAACAAAGATTTCAAAACGAATCCTCCAAAAGCGTTCAAGTTGCCAATAATGTGTCATTTAAACTTTACAAACAGTTACCTAATACATATTAAATAAGGTATATTAATGTTTACCTGTATCATTTTCAACAATTCTCGGCTGATTCATTAACACAATCGGACAAAAGATGCACATCACCGCTATAAACAGTAACTCTAGGAGGACCATCGTTTTGAGCTGCACTAAACTCAATGCTTTGTTTTAGATACTTACGCAAACGAAGCCATTAAATATTATATTGAACAAATATATGGTATTCGTTACATGTTTGGATTAAAGTTTAAAATCGTATAATGATAACGCCAGATAACAGAGTTCGTGAGATAAAGGCTGTCTGGTTAGCGCAATGGTTGATACATGCGCTTCTTACCTAGGAGACCCGGGTTCAATCCCCGTTCCCGGAAGCATGCACGTTTTGTTGGTGATCACCATACTGGACAGGTGGAGTTTCTTTCTTGTACTCCGGCTTCCCCTCACAACACAAGACCACACCAAAATTGAAAATCGTTCAGTAACAACTAAGAGCTGGAATTTCAGTTATAATTAAAATGTTCGCTCAAACTTTCGCGAGTCCAGTAAGTTAAATATGTAGAATGCTGGGACAAACTCTAGGTCCTCACATAATGAAGCCGTATGTGCAGAGGGACCTCATTAACCCATTTATGCCTAGTGTACTCTCCCATCCTTCTAAATTGGATCAATTTATTTCCAAAATAAGGGATGTCAAGTATATTTATTTCTATATTTAGAATATTTCTTAAATAAATTCATTTAAGCAAACAGCGCAGACCCAGATGAGACGCCGCATCATGCGGCGTCTCATCTGGGTTTACGCTGTTTGCAATGTCCTTTTTTCAGGACGCTAGGCATGAATGGGTTAACTTCGAAATACACACACATACAAAATAGCATTACAGAAAAAAATGGCATTGACAAAGATTTAGTATTGTACTCCATTAATTCAATCAGCAATCATCGTGATATTGATCTTACTTAATATTAATGTGGAACAATAAACAATTAATTCTGAAAACTTAAAGAAAGGTTGAATTCGAAGAATCAATTTGTATTTCAATCTTCTATTTAGTATTAATTACCAAATTTTCAAATAATTGTTCTGTTGTAAGTATGCGAACCCACTTAGCTTAAATACAAAAGCAAAGTATTAATATAAAGCTCAAATCGTCCTCACGTTATCGAATATTTATCATTTTTCTTTTCTTAAGTTAATGATTCACGTGGTTTATAGAGAAATATCAGTGAATTAAAACTGATTATCCACTGTCTCATAAAGTGAAATAAAATTATCGATAATGTTCACTGTGTGTGAAATGACGTCGTTTTCAGGAAGTTAGAACGTCGTTATTCCAG
This sequence comes from Dreissena polymorpha, assembly GCF_020536995.1. NCBI lineage: Eukaryota > Metazoa > Mollusca > Bivalvia > Myida > Dreissenidae > Dreissena > Dreissena polymorpha. The sequence continues at coordinate 74,318,034 of NC_068360.1, read as the reverse complement.
CCAAAAAATAATACAAAAATAGTGATTTGTAAACACAAATAAAAGAAATTTTGTTTGATGTGGTGGAATATCGATTTTAGTTCACTCATGATCGTAGAAAAAAATATTTTCACTCTCTGTTATCCTAGGTTAATCTATAGCTTGAAATGCGTTTATTTATAGTATGACTTTTTTACCCAACATTTTGAAGAACAAATAAATTTGCATTGCCAAGTGCTTCACGAGGGAAATCTATGTTTAAATTAATTACATAGACATTTGAAATATTACCAATGGTGTTGTTCATGTTCACATTAATGTTGTTCACATTAATGTTCAGCATCTATCTGGAAATAAACTTGGATAAGTTAAATTTTAAATAAGATTTACATTCTTATTTTTGGGGAAATATATTTCAAGTGATGACCGGAAATAATAATCTGCATGAGGTTTCTGTGGTTACTTGATATTTAGAGTATTGAAAATATATAATATAATTAGCTCGGCTGTTTTCGGAGAAAACCCGAGGTATTGTCATAGCCAGCTCGTCGTCCGGCGTCTGCCGTCCGCCGTGCTAAAACCTTAACATTGGCTCTAAAATGAAAGTGCTTCCACCTACAACTTTGAAACTTCATATGAAGATGCACCTTGATGTGTTTTACACGCCACATCTATTTTTGGGTCACTAGGTCAAAGGTCAAGGTCAATGTGACATCTAAAAAAATAAAAAAATTCTGACAAGCTTTCATTTATTCAAAACTGCACCCGCAGCCGAGCGTTGGCACCCGTTATGCGGTGCTCTTGTTTTACTTAGATGAGCGATCTAGATACCGGGTGTGAAGAAGTCTTAAACAGGCAAATACACCTTTGTCAGGCATTACACCAAAGATCTATCAACAAATAAAGATCTATACATATTTAGTGATATTTTTTGTGTATTTATAGATCTTTGATTAAATCATGATATTGGTGCTCATTAGATTCGCAACATCAAGCGAATCTTAAGCGAAACCACGATATAGGGCTTCTAGTACACGCTGGGCATCCGGATGCATCGATATACGGATGACACTCCGATAACAGAGAAACAATAGTTTCCACAGGGATAAGACAAATGAAGCAAATTTTCCTTCATTTGTTTTTAATCCACGTAAGTACAGAAATGTTTTTAGTGTAAGCTTACACGACCGTTAATCACGAAGCCATTGCTACTTCCCATGTGGCGCTATGGACCGGATCTTTTGAAATGTCACGGATAATTCTACAGAGAAAGTAGATTTTATAAGTTTTGTTAAACATACAGCTGAAAAATGTGCATTGGCGCCATTTCATGTCAGCAGCGCCACCTCCCTGGCACTGGCTTCATCTCTTTTGTGAAAATACCAAATTATCTATTAGATCGAAAAGAAGCCAATCTTTTGTGCAGGGAACAACTTGTACATGTGCAAAAAATAGTTCTATGTTGTTAGCGATTTCCTTGGGTGGAAATTTGCTCTTCACACAGACAAAATATATCGATTTTATTTTAAAAACGTCAGCATTCCACAAAGTATAAAGGTCCTCACGCTTTTGAATGGGTTGTTATTGTATGTTTACGTACACTTGTGCATGTATTTATCTTCGCTGAATCGCACTACATTGCCAGATTTTTAAAATAATGCAAAATATGTTTTTAAAATACATAAGACCTTCCTAGCATAGACCACTATCCTTGAATTTTCAAAACATCCGGTTCTTAGCTAATCGGAGAATAGCATCGGCTCATTCAATAAAGCATCGCAAAAAGAGGTGGCGCCCGTGATTACCGGCCGTATTTGAATTTCAGGTTTACAAAAAAAATTAATAAGTTAATGAGTCCGGTTATTGTAAACAGAAGTCTGAAGAGCAATTGCCACTGAGATATGCATCCTATTATTTACCGGTATCATCCTTAACAAGGATACTTACATTTTGCAACATTAATAGACATATTGGTCTATATATATATTACAATTCGAGAATAGTAAATAATTCTGTTGTTGATATTATTTCTAATTTTTATTTTTGTTTAAATATATACTGATCATCCAGTTCATGCTGATTTTTTTATGGAATTTTCATGTCCTTTTCTTGAAATCTAACGATTTTCGGGAATATCTATCGTCGCAATACTTTTAAGTCTGTCGGCAACATATTTTACCTTGATCTTCACGCTAGGGACAAAAGTCTTCAGAACCATCTCCGCGTTGTGAACATTGTTGAAAAGTTTTATTGTGTTTGATAAATACGCCTCGTTCTTGGAAAACGGAGCTTAATGCATGTGAGTAGAGTCGTCACATATTAGCCTGTGCAGTTGACACAGGCTAACCAGGGCCGACACTTTTCACTTTTATGTTTGTTTGTTTTTTTAATTTAAAGGAAGTCTCTTTTTTGCGAAAATACAGTTTAGACAGAGTGTCGTCCCTGATTAGCCTGTGTGGACACTACGCACATGTATTAAGCCCCATGTTCCAATAACGAGGCTTAAATGTGGACGTCAAGTCTGGACAACTCCATAAGCTAAATCGTGTTTGACATTGACCTTGCAGCCAAAGACACAGGCCTTTATCACTTAGATTGACGTATTTGCAGTCACTTAGAAAGTTAAATGTAATTAAAGACCTTTTTTTACTAGATTCAAGTTTGAAAGGCTTCATTTTCAACCCTTAGATACTGATGAGCAGCAAACATCATAAAACCTGAACACAGACTGTGAGTTACATGCAAGCTGTTCTGGTTTTGTGCTGTTTGCACATAGCCATTTTCTCTTTGCTTCTGAGTGGGAAATGATTAAATGTGACACCTCTTGCCACATGATGAAATTTGCCTCAAGTTATTACACATTACCTTCAAAAACAATCTCTAATCAAATATCCATAATGGGATGAAGAAACACACATTTGTTTGAAATCTCATGTAAGCGTAACCATTTCCTGTTCCAGGAATATTTGAAGATTTTTTTATAAAGAATGAGTGTTCATTAAAAGTGTGCCAAACATTGTGTATTGTCATAATTTCTTCCAATCCCCAAGAAAGTAATTGTTGAAATAATTAGTTTACAAATATTCACCATATTTCAATCAGAAAAAAATCTACAACAATCCAATTTTAAGTATTTTTATTGTTGTCGTGAGTGCAACTCAAGTTTACAAATATTTCCTCAAAACAGTAACATAGATTTTATATTCTCACATTCAATAATGTTATTCAATGTACAAAATTAAATCACTTTACCACACGCAAAATAATTATAATAATTAAGTACAAATAAATATGCAATACATAATGCATTCAAATACATTGAAATCTACATCAAAATGTACAATTTAAATAATTACATAAAGGCCTATTTTATATATAGATGCTTTAGTAACTTGTGTTATATTTTACAAACAATTAATTACCAAAACACAATTGATGGCCAAAGGACCATTTAATTTAATAGCACTTAATATTATCCTCTATTTTTTTATACAAAAACTTTTTCATCACTATGTGTTGCATTTCAGCGTCATTTTAAAGTTTCAAGCTCTGATGAACAATTTCTGCAACATAGTTTTTTTTAAAATTATACCATTGTTTGTTCATAAAAGAACTTTTTGAAAGCAGGTATTTTGTTAAAACTCTTGCATTAATCTTTGAGATAAATTACTTCTTGGTTGACTCATCCTTCAATATTTTGTTAGTACAAACATTCATTATAAATATCAGTACAAAAAAGGTTTTCAGAACATTTTTTGAGGAAACTTACATGCGTGATATAAGCACAGATGTAGGGCCATGAAAGCATGTCTGCGATATTATCACACTGTCTTACAGGATATTGATACGAATAAACACATTTACTGTGATATGATCACAAACATAATACAAGTTTATCTTTCCTAAAACCTTCAGAAGTTAGGACACATATAAACATGAAACATTTATGTCTCAGACATGAGCATTATAATACACGATAAAACATTAACAATTTGAAAAGAAAGTTATTGCACTTTAGCCTGTCACCTTTCAATGTGACAATAGAATAAAAATTGTGATTTCATTGATTTAAAAATATTTGTTCAACAAATAAAAATTGATTGCCTTTGTTATGCATCATTTCAATGGATTGCCTGAAGCATTTTAGAACTGTGAAACAACAGAAAATAAAGGCAGCAGGTTAAAATTCGTGCTATATTTTATAATGATTTGTTCAACTGTTATAGTATTGAAATATCCATTATACCATTAAAACATATTACTATTTCATAGTATTCAAAGTATTGCTGGAACTTGCAATTGAATTAAAAGCCTGAAATTAAACGTTGAAGAATATTTGACAGGAAAACACTGACTGAATCTCACACAATTACCTCCATTTCAACTTGATAAAAAACCTTTAATACAATATCATTAAACCGCTGAAATAAAGTTGTTATCACAATTCATAAAATGTTCCTTAAGTCTTCTCTATGCATGTCATTATCTAATGGTTGTATCACATACTGGTATTGAAACCATATTTTCACCATTTATAATATTGTCTGATTTTGTTTTGTTACATAAAACCATGAGATAATTATGACTTGTACTTGGTTCTAGGCGACCAAAGTACTGGAGATGATTGCCTATTTACCGTAACAAGTCAGTTTCTATCCCTGCCTCCCATTTTGAATAAAATTTAAACATGATTTATAAAATTTGTTTCAAGTCTTCTCCATCCCTGTCATTACGGAACAGAAGTATCACAAAATGTGCTCGAAACCGCATTTCCAATAGAGGTCACATCCTAAACTCATCTCTTGGTTTTCTTTCCCCCGCCAAGCTTCGACCAGAACCCCTTCTTGTCCCCTTTGCTGTCGCTGGAGGAGATTCGTTGCCGTGGTAACAATGAATATCCAGAGTCCTTGAAATCCTTGTGTAGGGAGAGCTGACCGTGTAAAGGGCGCCGGGACGAGTGCTTGTCTGTAAAATGGCGTCAATCAATACAATAATATTGTATCTGAACAATGCAAGCGCTACTGATAAGGCATTAAATGCTGTTTTCTGCTTATCAGTATCATACTCATGGGATTGTAAATGAAGCCTTTAAAACTTGAATCTAGAAAGAAAGGTCTTGAATTAAACTTGATTTTGTAAGGGACTAAAAATGTGCGTCTCTGGGGGCTGTTTCATCAAAGATCATACGATAATCTTAATTTACGACCTAATTTTGGAGACTGAAAATACAAAAGCTGTATATCAATATGCATTCAAAATATAAACCATATGTGAGAAAACAATTAAATGAATATATATACGGAAAAATAATAGTAATATTATTTGGTGTTTAGTTAAAATGCGTCTTTGAAATATGTGTCGTATTCCAATTTTGTCGTACTATCGTTGATGAAACGGACCCCTGAATGGTAAATGGTTAACAAACCATATAAAATGAACAGGCACTCAGTGTTTTTTTCTGTTTTTTTTTTGCTAACAAATGCTTCAAAAATGAGATTTAAAGTGTTTAAAATATTAAATTTAATAAAGTGTAACATATAGAGCTGAATGAAAGAACAAAATGTTGATAAAAAAAAGATTTTTTTTTTAAACCTTCAAATGGGAATGTTTAGGTCCCATTTGGGAAAAATATATACTTTTTTGCATTGGGAATGGGGCCCTATACCGGCCCCAATTTTGAACGAAAAAAACACACACTGACTCACCTTTCAAATTGGAGTGAGATCGCACTTTGTTCAATACCGTCTGCTTCCAGTGGTCTGGTACACAGAAATCTGAAACAAAAAACAAAGCAATAATTTAAATTGCAATGCTTTTAGAATTGTCTTAACAATTGGTTTAGACTTAACAAATCAATTAGTAAGTAAGTGAATTATCCACCTGTGCCTATCATATTGAAACTTTTCTCTTTCATTCAACAAATAGTTATACTTGTTAATTTTAGGACAAAAGTTTTGACTGTAAGGGTTTGGCCTGTGTTTACCTCTGGTGCAGAATGCAACAAACCTTTGCAGAGAACTTAAATAACATATTTAATACCGAACACAAATCCTGTTAACCTTGTGGTATCAGTGAGAATTTCTGAGTTCAAAAAGGGGTAAAATTTGCACATGCACACCCTCAATTAATAATAAGGAACAATGAATGAAAGTTTGAAAGCCGTAAATTAAAAAGTTTATGAGAATGCCCCAAGACAGGTTTGTGTCTACTGACAGACAGGCAGTCAAACAGATGTCCATGGTGATTCTATTTAACTCTTCCCCACTCAAAAGCAAAGTGAAAATGGCTATGTGCAAACAGCATAAAAGCAGAACAGACTGGGAGTAACTTGCAGTCTGTTCAGGTTTTATGCTGTTTGCTGAAGCTTTAAAACTTGAATCTAGTAAGAAAGGCCTTTAATTAAAATAAAAGATCTACAGGGCTACAAATGCGTCAAAATAAATATCTAAGTTAAACCTCCATTAGGATTATTAGTAAAAGTTGCACCTAAAGAGAGGCACATTTTTTTTATAGCACATGGTCCGTTATTGATGGCAAGGAATCAATTCTAAACTGTGTGACCCCAAACAAATGTGTGAGACACAACACACATATGATATATGCAACATTTTGCTGGTAGTTAATCACACATTGTAACAGGAACAAATTAACAGAAAAAGCACATAACACACAAACACCCACCATTTTCCTCTCTATCTATCAAAAGCTGTCGCTAGAACAAACGTATAAGACACAACACACAAACACGCATTATTTTCCTGGTCCTCTTTCACTCACTGTTGCTGGGACAAATGTAATCAACAACACACAAACACCCACCATTTTCCTGGTCCTCTATAACTCTCTGTCACTGATCTTGTATTGCCTTTGTATTGTATTGATCTTGTATTGTAACACCAACCATTTTTCTTGGCGTCAATCAAACACCTCGTTAAAACAAACGTACGAGCCACAACCCACAAACACACACCTGGTCCTCTTTCACACACCATTGCTGGAACAAATGTACTACACAACACACAGATATGCACCATTTCCTGGTTGTCTATCAAATGCTGTGGCTTAAGCAAATGAACAAGACCCAACACACAAACACACATTTTTTTACTGGTCCTCTATCACAAAATGTTGCTAGAACAAAATGTTCTAGACTCAACAAACACCCCAAATTTTCCTGGTCTATCAAACACTGTCAATAGGAAAATGTACTAGACCCAACAAACAAACACCAACCATTTTCCTCATCATTTATCAAACACTGTCGCTAGAACAAATGTAATAGACACAACACACAAACACCCACCATTTTCCTGGTCCTCTATAACTCTCTGTCGCTGATCTTGTATTGCCTTCAGCCATCGCTGCTTGGTTGCCGCATTCTTTGCACACACCAGGTACCACTTGTCTTTACGTGTCTCATGAAATTTCCATGCATTCTTCACAGCTGTGTTGTATTGGTGGTCTGCGGACAAGCAACAATATGTATGACACTAAAAATAATGATACTCAGGGCTCGCGCTGTCATACGCTATTTAAATCATAATCTGCAAAATTAGGAATTCCTATTGAGAATTAGGCTCAAGAAAATGCCCTTTATCCCCATAATGCCCTTTATCCCCATAATGCCCTTTATCTCCGTAATGCCCTTTATCCTGTAATGTCCTTTATCCCCATAATGCCCTTTATCTCCGTAATGCCCTTTATCTCCATAATGCCCTTTATCCCCGTAATGCCCTTTATCCCCATAATGCCCTTTATCCCCATAATGCCCTTTATCTCCGTAATGCCCTTTATCTCCATAATGCCCTTTATCCCCATAATGCCCTTTATCCCCATAATGCCCTTTATCTCCGTAATGCCATTTATCTCCGTAATGCCCTTTATCCCCATAATGCCCTTTATCCCCATAATGCCCTTTATCTCCGTAATGCCCTTTATCCCCATAATGCCCTTTATCCCCATAATGCCCTTTATCCCCATAATGCCCTTTATCTCCGTAATGCCCTTTATCTCCGTAATGCCCTTTATCTCCATAATGCCCTTTATCCCCATAATGCCCTTTATCCCCATAATGCCCTTTATCTCCGTAATGCCCTTTATCCCCATAATGCCCTTTATCCCCATAATGCCCTTTATCTCCGTAATGCCCTTTATCTCCGTAATGCCCTTTATCTCCGTAATGCCCTTTATCTCCGTTACTATAATGCCCTTTATCCCCATAATGCCCTTTATCCCCATAATGCCCTTTATCCCCATAATGCCCTTTATCTCCGTAATGCCCTTTATCTCCGTAATGCCCTTTATCCCCATAATGCCCTTTATCCCAGTAATGCCCTTTATCCCCATAATGCCCTTTATCCCCATAATGCCCTTTATCCCCATAGTGCCCTTTATCTCCATAATGCCCTTTATCTCTGTAATTTTCTTTATCTCCTTAATGCCCTTTATCCCCATAATGCCCTTTATCTCCGTAATGCCTTTTATCCCCATAATGCCCTTTATCCCCGTAGGGTTCCTGCAGCCCCAGACCCCCGGTCAATTTTTTTCCGGATTTCAAATTTGGGACAATTGACAACCCTGTTAAAAGTATTATTTACTATATTGAAAACTGTAAGTTTTATTATGATATGTGCTTGTTGTCATTAAAAGAAATATAAAAAAGAGATGTGTTTGTCAGAAACACAATGCCCCCTATTGCGCCACTTTGAAGCCATATATTTAACCTTTGACCTTGAAGGATGACCTTGACCTTTCACCACTCAAAATGTGCAGCTCCATGAGGTGCACATGCATGCCAAGTATCAAGTTGATATTTTCAATATTGCAAGAGTTATCGCAAAACTTCAAACAAGGTTAAAGTTTTAGGTTAAAGTTTTGGGACAGAATGACACACAGACAGACAGAATGACAGGCCATAAACAATATACCCCTGATCATTCGATCCGGGGGCATAACAAGGTCATAGTATATATTATTATAATTTGATTACCAGTTTTAGCAGGCTGAACTATTTGAAATTGTGAACAAACGGGCTGCTAGCTGTTCAAAATTGCAAACAAATGAGTCACAAACTTTTTTTAATTTTCAAAGTCTGAGTCAGGAATCCCTCATATTTGTGAAAAACAGCCATTGTCAAAGAAGGAAAAAAAGCCCTGCAGTAACTGCACATGCTAATCTGGGACGACACTTGAAGCATATGCAATAACCCAGATTTTCCAAGTCAGAGACTCAATTAACCATTTTCTACTTAGATACTATTTTGATGCATTTAGTTGTCCCTTTATAATAGAATGTTACATTAAAGTAAAGATCTGTCTTACCTAAGATTCAAGTTTTAAAAGCTTCATTACCAACTCTTAGATACTGATGAGCAGCAGACAGCATAAAACCTGAACAGACTGCGAGTTAATCGCAGGCTGTTCTGGTTTTATGCTGGTTGCAAAAGCTATTTTCACTTTGCTTGTTATGGGGGAAAGGGTTAAAAGTAGTCTCTTTTAAACAAAACAGGCTGTCAAGTGACCTTTTTTCAAAAAGTAGGAAAAAATAGGAACTACTTTTGCAAGAAAAGTAGGAAAAAAGTAGGAAAAAGTAGGAACTTTTCCCTCAAAAGTAGGAATACATAATACTAATCTTTTAGACACAGGTCCAGGAAACATAGCTTGAAACAGAGCAGGAGTGCCATCACATGTTCTGTATGGATACCCACTTGAAGCTAACTTAAGGGCCCAGAAGATTTCAGCCTTTTGTATCTGTTCCTTGTGTGATGGTTGTACTTGCACACAGATAAGATTTATCCCCACCACCCTGAGAGCTGCTTGGCTTTGGGGCACTTCCACGCTTTTGTGAATTATCATGCATGTATTTCATGTTTTCCTTGTGTTTTTATCCATCTGCATGACTTATCAGTTGATTAGCAGAATTACAACAAGATGGACTTCATTTAGACAGTACAATCTCTTGCAAACTCATTGCCGGTATCTCTCTTGCACCATGATCCAAGTGTTTTTCCACTGTTGTCCAACTTTTCCATCCATGAAGGGTTAAACTTTGTTTTCCCACTAGGCATTTTAGCACTTATGGTGTATCTATGATAATTAAGTTTCAAGCAAAACTACCCTGATAAAGAAGTATAATTAGATGCTGTTCATTTTGGTGTATCATCAAATAAGTGGTTAGAGGTCTTCTGTGTATCGATATAAAAATGGTAATTATATTGTGCATGTTATATCCTTAAGCAGAAGACCAAATTTATTTAGTGATACACCAACTTGTTGTTCAAGATTAATACTAGTATATAAAGCAGTGTCAATGCTCTGCTACAGCTACATTGTGAAACCTTTAACATACATGCCATACGTCCCGGAATGTCCGGGACAGTCCCGGAAATGAAGAACTTGTCCCGCTGTCCCGGAAATCTGTCAAATGTCCCGGAATTACAAAATACATACATACATGTACCTTATCTTAGGCTTAACTGCACCTCAAATCTGTGTATATCTGCAGCGTCTCCATGACAATGCCTACCCGAATAGGCAGACTACGCTACGTGTCAAAATCGATCAATTAACAGGGGTCCTGTTATCAAATCGATTGTCTCACGTTTGCGGTCAAACCGAAAAGGCGGCATTGTTTAATGTGGTTGTTAATTGACTTTAATCTACTATGTCATTATTTCCCACTGCGTAAGGGCAAATGATAGTTGTTCACACATCTGAAGTCCAACATTGCAGAGTAAACAATTAAAAGCAGTTTATGTTCGCACGTTTAACCGACAAAGAAGTTGAGTAAAAAAGTAAGCATATAAAAATGTTATTGTGATTGGTTGTATGTATTGTGAATTGATTTGAGTTGACGATCTAACGGTACTGTATTGTTGTATTTTTTATTATATAAATGTTATAAATGAATAAAGGCGTATCAACAACTACGCGTTACACACCGGTCTTAATAACAATAACGCAGTGACGTCACCATCTATGTTTAGAACGCTTACACTGAAAACACGTGGCTTGTATCTAGTAACGGAAGTAGTAATGTTGAATTTGACGTTAATAGATCAAGTGTATTCCGGATAGACTTTCGAACTTTTGCAATGAACGATGCGAAACAAAAAAAAAACGTACCAAAAATGCATATGTCTATAAATATCGCAACATATCATACATGTCCCGGAAAATCGGCAAAAGTCCCGGACAATTTAACTCAATGTCCCGGAATTGGTCTGAAAAATTATGGCATGTATGCCTTTAAATTGACAATAGGGTGCAGTTATAATAACTTAAGTTATGTTCAAAATGACTGGTCATTGCAGAGCAGATTATGCAACTGGAGATAGGACCTTATCACCTGACATCTTTTATGACATCATTGATTGGGCAATGAAACAGTTGCACTACATTGTTTATTCCAGTTTCAAATAATGGTTTTTACATTATTGATTACTTCGCCGGAGTGTAATAATGCCGTTAAATAATTTTAATACTACGCTGTAACACCTTGAAGTTACCTTACTAGCTATGGCATCATTAGACAAGAATTGTGTTTGTCAGAAACACAATGCCCACTATTGCGCCGCTTTGAAATAAAATTTCAATATATCATTTGGCAGGTTCAGAAAATATCTCCCTTTTAAAGCTTATTACTTCCCTTGGATTGTACTTTTTTACTTTTGAACTTGAAGGATGACCTTCACCTTTCACCACTCAAAATGTTCAGCTCCATGATATACACATGCATGCCAAATATCAAGTTGCTATCTTCAATATTACAAAAGTTATGGCCCATATTAAAGTTTTCGGACAGACACACAGACAGACAGACAGACAGACAGACAGACAGACAAACGGACTGACAGTACAACTGCTATATGCCACCCTACCGGGAGCATAAAAATGTATCAGGACATTTAGGCTCTGTGCATTTATCTTTAATTACTAAACATGATGTACCTATGATATTAATAGAACATCATATCTGTTGTCATGTAATACAGAATTTATTACATTATATTTGTAAATGATGAAAACTCTTTTAAGTTTTATCTTTTTCCAATAACTTGTGTAATAAATTCCATATTTCATAACCACTCATACAATACATGTATCTCTATATCTCTACATTCCAAACAGCAATATCATGTAAATATGCATAAGGTTTGGTCAAATTGTTGTCAATAGAGACAAAATAAAACTGGAATAAACAATGGGTGCCCTCAGCTCTTGCATCACTGGGAACTGTGTAAGGTATGTGAAGTCTGCAGTGTACAAATGCTAAGGAAGTAAACAAGGCACTATTGTTACTTAAAAAAAAAATGTCAATATTTTCAAAAGTTACATAAGAAATAAATATTTATGCATGCTTCCTGAAGAGGTGCTAGCAGACAGTCAGCATGGGTTGTCAGGTCTCATCTAGATGAATGCACATTAACAGGGATACAGTCATGCCATTGATTCATTCATCCTGCAAGTTTACTAAATAAACTCTTAAAAAAAAATATTCGCAATTGAAAATGAAAAAGTAGGAATAGTAGGAAGATTTGGTAAAAAAATAGGAAAAAGTAGGATCCTGATGAAAAAGTAGGAAATAGTAGGAAAAAGTAGGAAAAAGTATGACCGCTTGACAGCCTGACAAAACTCTAATCACATTGCTTCTGAGTGGGAAAGGATTAAATTCCGCTGCATACCTTTGCCGTCCTCCAGATCGATGACATCACAGTGGTCAAGGTCAATCCGACCTTTGTAGATGAACACATGTCTCTTCAACAGGTCCTGAAAGAGAAAACAGAATCATGTCTCCGTCTGTGCAGACATTGGCCTAGAATCACACTATAGTCAATATTCTGACTCAACTATGAGTTTTTCTCTGTTTTTTAACTCTTTCAGTGCTGGAACCGAATTTTGATGGCCTTTGCAAACAGTTTGGATCCAGATGAGACGCGACAGAACGTGGCGTCTCATCAGGATCCAAACTGTTTGCTATTCTGATAGTATTCTTTGAAAATAATTCGAAGTAAATGCTAATTTTAGAACTTCAGCAGACAACATTTTAGCAGAAGACAAATTTCCCAGCATGCTAAGGGTTAGATGAGATTGACAATAATGACCAATTTGGTGTTCATAAAGACTTTTTTGAGTTTTGAGTCTGACTCAAGCCTGAGTAAGAGGGGGTATATGGGCGTATTCTTATATCTTAGATGTTTAGATTATTCATGCTCTGAGTGACATTCTCAATATTCAGCTGAGTGGATAATCAAATCTAGTCTCTAGAGTTGAGCACAAATATTGAGAATGTTCATCCCACAAAACACCAAGTGCCCAGGCTCACCTTCTTGCAGTAGATGATCTGGTGGTCAAAGAGGAAGAAGGCTCGTTCCTGGGCCCAGCCTGCGCTGTTGACCTTGGTGAGCTCCCCAGAGAAGATCAGCTCGGAGCTGCGCTCGAGGAGGTCCCCACCCTGCAATGAAAGACAGCAAACCTTTGGGCTGTGCTCTGTGAAAAGGGGATTTAAAGCATGTACGTAATCTGGGATGACACTTTACGCATATGCATTAAACTCCCTATTCATAGAGCATTGCCCATTTGTTATTATATACTGGTGAGGGAAAATAGTACTTTATAGGTAAGATTAAGTGATTTATATTGAGCACATTTGTATAATAATTGGGCGCAATCAATATGCCAAATGGGTAAAGGCTGAGCGAAGCACTTAAAGCTAGCTACAGTTAAAATTCATCCACATGTAACCTATAACGCAGCCTCTTTCGGACCAACAAAGAAGCCAGTTTAGATCTCCAAGAGTTTCAATAATACTTCCACTAGCCTCCCCTCCACCTACCTTGGCATTATTGAAAAGCTTATAACTTATCAACACTACTTGTCCTGTTTGTTTCTGTTCGTTGTGTTTTAAACTATTTTATCTAGTCTTGTCATGTTCTAGTCAATTGTTAATTCATTAACCTTGGTACAAATGCCATCAATCTTGATATTTTCATTGTGCAATGTTTATTCTGCTGGTTGGACAGGGGTTGTCCAACTTCATGTCACATGTTTCATGTATAAATCTGTATATCTTGGTTACTTATTTCAACCAGTATACCTTGGTTACTTATTTTAACCAATAAAACGTCTGGCACCTGTTTGTTGCCCGGCAGTATCAACCACTTAAACGTGTTGTGTATTCTTAAATGTGACATGAATGAACTTCGGAGGCAAATGGGCGCAAATATATAGAGGATGTATACAAACTTCAGCGAGAGAGGGGGAATGTTAATATAAAAAAATTTAAACTTCCCACTCCGAGAAAATCAGGACTTTATGCATAAGTTTGAAGTGTTGTCCAAGATTGCACGGGCTAATCAGGGACATTTGTGCATACAGTGGGGTCCCAGATTAGCCTGTGCAGTCCACGCAGGCTAATCAGGGACAACACCTTCTGCACAAACAGGATTTTTGCTGAGAGGGGACTTCCTTTAAACAAAAATCCCAGAATGTGGAAAGTGTCCTCCCTGATATGTGCCAACTGCAGAGCCAAATCTGGGATGAAACTTTATGCACATGTAGTAAGCCCCCTTTTCTAAGGGCTCAGATCAATCAAAAAATGTGTGAGGGGAAATGGAATTTCATACCAAGAACAGAACATAATCAATAAAATATTGAAAATCAAAGCTTTTTTTTTACCACCCTCCATTCCTTGTTTACATCCTTTTAACTACCTTTCTTTCTCTTTACCGAACCTTTCTCCCATCCCCCCAAACAAACACACTTGCCACTTCACCCCACCCCCCACTCTCTTTACACTTAGCACACCTCCCTACCATATAAAAACTCAGTCACAAGTCTACCTGCTCATAAGTCTGGGGCTATATACTGGTATTAAATTTATTTGCTATTTTATGTGTCAGTTAAACATCCCAAAGCAAAATAAAAAAAAAAAAAATCACAATATGAAAATAAAAATCTCATTTTGATTTCTTTTTAAATAAGTGCATACTGGTTATACATCAATTTTATTTCAAATATGATTTTGTTTTTATAATTGAAACTATCATAAATTAGTTTGGAAATTATTTTTTGATAAATTGGTGGACTTTACATGCCAACAAATTCTGAATCCATTAATTTCATTTTCCCAAAATGCCCTGAAAAAGGTCTGTACCTCCCAGTCGACGACACTATGCTGCCAGGCTGCTATCTTCTCTATACTCTCCATCTTTCTCTTGCGCTCGTTGATTAGTCTCGCTATCTTCCTCATGGCTGACAGGGCCGCCTGGACGCGCCCAAAATCCGGGTGCTCTGGAGGGGTGTATTTTAGAAGTTCCGCTAACTGCAGAGGGTACTTGCAGATCTTCTGGACTGGCGTGAGCAGGAAACCTTCCAGTGGGATCTCCACTAACTCTTGCAGCAGACGACACGCCTGGAAAATTGTTTGTATTCTTATACATTTTTTTTCTATTTTAAATATGGAGACCCTTGAAAAATATTATTGCACTTTTTTATATTGAGTCCCATGAAACATATGATATAACATGTAGTAAAGTCTTAACAGACAATAAAATCAATCTTGATCTTTGCGCAGGAAACTTTACAGTGGAATCTCAACTAACTCATGTAGCAGACTGTAGTTTAAAATTTGAATATTAAGATCCTTGAACGTATTTAATGTAGAAACAAGAGTTCCGCGGTCGGAGATGACCGCATTGAAGCCGGATTTTTGATTTAAATGACAGGAAAGTACCTTTCGTGTTTTTGTCAATGTAATACTTAAATTACTGAAATATTGTTCAAAGGTCAAAATGAAATGTAAGTACTTTTCAAGGCATGAGCAAACCTTGTGTTATGTTTTGAATGCATGCATATACATGAGAATGAATGACCTTGAAATGACCAGTGGTCATCTAAGTGTGCTTGCAAACCTTCATGTCAAGTTTGAAGACTCTATGTCCAAGCATACCAAAGTTATAACAATTTTAACATTTTAACATTTAAGGTCACAGTGACCTTGACCTTCAAATGAATGACATTGAAATGACCAGTGGTCATCTTCTAGTACTGGCCAATCTTTATTTCAAGTTTGAAGACTCTAGGTACAAGCATACCAAAGTTATAACATGAAATAAGAACTTTAACATTTTTACATTCAAGGTCACAGTGACCTTGACCTTCAAATGAATGACCTTGAAATGTCCAGTGGTTACTTACTAGTTCTGGCCAACCTTCATGTCAAGTTTCAAGACTCTAGGTCCAAGCATACCAAAGTTATAACAACTTTAACATTTTTACATTCAAGGTCACAGTGACCTTGACCTTCAAATGAATGACCTTGAAATGTCCAGTGGTTACTTACTAGTTCTGGCCAACCTTCATGTCAAGTTTCAAGACTCTATGTCCAAGCATACCAAAGTTATAACAATTTTAACATTTTAACATTTAAGGTCACAGTGACCTTGACCTTCAAATGAATGACATTGAAATGACCAGTGGTCATCTTCTAGTACTGGCCAATCTTTATTTCAAGTTTGAAGACTCTAGGTACAAGCATACCAAAGTTATAACATGAAATAAGAACTTTAACATTTTTACATTCAAGGTCACAGTGACCTTGACCTTCAAATGAATGACCTTGAAATGTCCAGTGGTTACTTACTAGTTCTGGCCAACCTTCATGTCAAGTTTCAAGACTCTAGGTCCAAGCATACCAAAGTTATAACAACTTTAACATTTTTACATTCAAGGTCACAGTGACCTTGACCTTCAAATGAATGACCTTGAAATGTCCAGTGGTTACTTACTAGTTCTGGCCAACCTTCATGTCAAGTTTCAAGACTCTAGGTCCAAGCATACCAAAGTTATAACAACTTTAACATTTTTATATTGAAGGTCACAGTGACCTTCACCTTCAAATGAATGACCTTGAAATGACCAGTGGTCATCTGTTAATCCTGGCCAACCTTCATGTCAAGTTTGAAGACTCTAGGTCCAAGCATACCAAAGTTATACCATGAAATAAGAACTTTAACATTTTTACATTCAAGGTCACAGTGACCTTGACCTTCAAATGAATGACCTTGAAATGACCAGTGGTTACTAACTAGTTATGGCCAACCTTCATGTCAAGTTTCAAGACTCTAGGTCCAAGCATACCAAAGTTATAAGAACTTTAACATTTTTTATATTGAAGGTCACAGTGACCTTGACCTTCAAATGAATGACCTTGAAATGACCAGTGGTCATCTGTTAATCCTGGCCAACCTTCATGTCAAGTTTGAAGACTCTAGGTCCAAGCATACCAAAGTTATACCATGAAATAAGAACTTTAACATTTTCGAGCACGCCGCCACCCCCGCCCGCCCCCCCGCCCCGCCCGACAACATCAATCTATAAGCCGAGATTTTTTCGAAAAAAATCCGGCTAAATATTGGCAACAACCAAAAATGACTTATGATCTGTGAACTGTTATTGTGACCTTTGGATTTAAAAACTGTTTCGCAACCAGTTTGCAAACAACAATGGTCTGGAGACAAGTGAGTTGCAATTGAAGCCTTCCTGCTCAGGCAAGATAAAACGAAGAACTGTAAAATCATATATTTGTTGTCATAAAATGTGGTGGTTTTTCAAAAAAAAAAAAAAATTTGTTTGAAAGTTTAATTCAATGATTTCCAATTTTGGGGGAAAATAACATTTGGGTCAGTCATTTTCAGATGCGTTTGATTAAAATGGTCAACCCACAAAATCAACCAAAATAAATGCCCCACAAAATCAACTAAAATTAATGCCCCAAAAAATAAGCCAAAATTAATGCCCCACAAAATCAACCAGAATACATGCCCCACAAAATCAACCAAAATAAATGCCCCACATGATCAACCCAAATAAATGCCCCACAAAATCAAGCAAATTAAATGCCCCACAAAATCAACCAAAATAAATGCTCCACAAAATCAATAAAAATAAATGTCCAGAAAATCAACCAAAATAAATATCCCACAATATCAACCAAAATTAATGCCCCACAAAATCAACCAAAATTAATGTTCCACAAACAATAATGATTTGACAGTAAGACAGTAAGTCGTATAACCTTGCTTTCTCACCTCAAAGAAATGTTTATACTTGGAGTCCCTACACAGCTCTTTGAGCTCTTCACAGGCCGAGGGGTGATTGTTGCAGTAGTCAGAGTAGATCTCAAATCCTCGCTCCTGGAAACACCAATACACAGCCTGACAGATTATGTTTAACAGTCTCTTAAATGGGTTTTCACCTTGAAAGGAATGTTTAGCAATGAAAGATAAAAAAATGTTTTGAATTAGTGTAAATAAAAATGATTACCACACATGAATATTACTTAAATATTAATGTTTTAATAACTTGTTTCAAGTATTATACAAACGATTATTGAAGTTTAAGACAGGAAGTGAAAAAATATTTGTGTAAAACTAGGAAAAACTAAATTCATGAAAAATAATCTGATTTTATTACCAATGTTTCTCAAGATGGCTGGTGGTACAAATAATTCATTCGTGCCATTAACAAAAATAAAGAGCACATACATTTACAAGAATGTGAACATTTTCAGGAACAAAACCAGCAAAAGACAAATGTTGACATAAAAGTCATTAACAAGAGCACCTGGATTTTTTTTTAAATTGAGACTTCCTGTAAATGAAAAATTGGGCAAGAGATCCAATCTGGGCCGACACTTCACACACATGCATTAAGCCCAGAAGATGGCTTATTTATTCTAGTTGTTGGGTAACTTCATAACAATCCAAATAACTCAACCTCCACAAAATTATTTGAATTTTTAACAATTACAAAACAGGAAGTGTCTTCTTACAGAAAAATCAGTTTAGTCGGAAAGTGTCGTCCCTGATTAGCCTGCGCAGACAACACTACGCACGTGCAATAAGCCAAATTTTCCCAGAAAGGGGCTCAAATGTGTCTTGTTCTGAGAAAATTGGGCTTAATTCATGTGCGTAAAGTGTCGTCCCAGATTAGCCTGTGCAGTCCGCACAAGCTAATCAGGGAGGACACTTTCCGCCTAAACTTGATTTTCGGTAAGGAGGGACTTCCTTGAAACTAAGAATACCATAAAAGCGGAAAGTGTCGTCCCTGATTAGCCTGTGCGGACGACACTTTACGCACATGAATTAAGCCCAGTTTTCTCAGAACAAGACACAAAGGTCACTGCAAAGCTCACGACTTACGTTATCCAGAAAGCACTGCCCTATCTCACTGAGGTGTGGACACACGTCTATACAGGTCTCGAGCTGACCCACAAACTTGAGGGCAAACTTGTAGATAGTCTCAATGTTGCCAAATATCAGCTGAATGCGCGCCTCCGGGAACATTTCTGTACGTTTTCGCGCGTGCTGTATGTAGCCCTGCACAAAGAAAACATATTTAAAACCATCGCTCAGTTTCACAATTTCGGGAAAAGGGCCTGGATTATTTGGATTGAGAAATAGATCACGTTCTTTTGACTTAAATTTGGATAGTGGTGTTACCATGTGTGCATTTTTGTCAAAACCATACAGTTAGAATGACCAAATGCATTTTTAAGAAACAAATTTTAACTGCAATTCAAGGCCTTGGTAATATGTAATTGTATTCAAATTAATATAAATCCTTAACAAGAGCTGTCACCATAGGATGACTTATGCCCCCTATAAACGCTTGATAGAAGTTATGAGCATTTTTCGAAACCTAAACGCAAATTTCGAAACCTAAACACGGACCCTAAGTTCAAGGTCAAGGTCACAGGGGTCAAATTTGTGTGCATATGGAAACGCCTTGTCTATATACACATGCAAACCAAATATGAAGATTACATCTCAAGGGACATAGAAGTTATGAGCATTTTTCGAAACCTTAACGCGGACAGACAGACGGACAGTCCGATCACTATATGCCCTTTTACCGGGGGCATAAAAATAATGCCATCGTTACACAGTGAAATCTTTATGCGCGTAAGCTCTTTAAGATAGTTATAAATGTCATGCAAAATATTAAATACCGCTCTATATAAAAAAGGAGAAAGTTACAACTACTCAAAACAATATGCCTTTCCTTAATTTAATTTTTTATTTATTTGTCTAACAATGAAAATTAAGTACACCAATTCCTATACAATTAATATTTAATAAACATCCCAATATAAGAGGTAAGGAAATACTTTCATCCTCAAACTGTTCATTACTTCCACAACATATTTCACATGTTTTACATACTGACATAATGGAAGTGAAAAACTATATGAGCCCTGCTCTGTGAAAACGGGGTTTAACATGTATGCATGTGCGTAAAATGTCTTCTGAGATAAGCCTGTGAAGTCCACACAGGCTAATCAAGGACGACAATTTCTGCCTAAACTGTATTTTCGCTAAGAACAGACTTTCTTTAAACAGAAAATATCATAAAAGCCAAAACTGTCGTCCCTGATTAGCCTTCAGACTGCACAGGCTAATCTGGGACAACACTTAGCGAACATGCGTTTAACCCCTTTTTCACAGAGCACAGCCCATATGTAGAAAGAAATGGACGTGAAAAACTGCTCATTACCTCCACAACATCTTTCAGATGTTTCACATATTCTCGTTCAGCGTTGATTATCTCGTTCACCACATTGGTGCGAGCCTGGTCCTTGTTCATGATGCTGATACGCCGCAGTTTCGGACTGGCCAATAAGGGGGCAGCAAATGAGGTGTCTATGTCATCTTCCATTTGAATTTGATTCACCCGTATCTGCAAAAAATATTATTTAACCATTTACCACTTAGATACGTATTTTGATGCATTGTTAGTCCCTAAGAAAAATATATTTAACTAAATACTTTTCTTACTATATTCAAGTTTTAAAGGCTTAATTTCCAAGCCTTATATACTGATGAGCAGCAAACACCATAAAACCTGAACAGACTGCAAGTTACTCGCAGGCTGTTCTGGTTTTATGCTGGTTGCAAAATCCGTGTTCTCTTTGCTTCCGAGTGGACAAGGGTACAGGAAATTGTTCCAGTTGTATAGAGAATGAATTTGGGACACAACAAAATGTTTACTTAATTATATATGGAATTTTTTCCAATTGTATTGGGGATGCGTCAAGGACCCCTCAAAATGAGTATTCCATCAAAATGCAAATTCATTTTTTTTGTTCACAAGAATATTAAAAACATAAATGTTAAGTTGCATAATAGTTGCTGAACTATTTAATTTTACATGTTTTTCATATTTATTAATTAATACAATAAAAATTTGCATATAGTTTAAATTATATCACTTAAGAATTTTAATTTTTTTTTTAATTGAGAAAATGGACCAAATTTTGCAATGGGAAAGGGTCCTTTTCAGTATATTTATATAATGACACTTTTCAAAACAGCAAAATCTGTGACAAGTCCCTTTAAAATAAAACATCCTTGAATCTGACAATAAAAGTGAGAACAAAATGATGCTGAACCAGTCTTACAGAGCAGCCAGGGCGTTTACTAGCCATTTTGGGAAATAGCTTATTTTCGGAATTGGGAATTTTTGGGCGCAAAAAATTACTAATTTGGGAAAAAGTAATTTAATAATGTTTTTAAAATAAATCAAAGTGTAAGAAAAAAATCATATAAATTATAGATGAATACTTTGTCAGATGTAATCAAAATAAATTTTGATAATCATTAGAAACTTCTGAATTTTCCTTAACAAAACAAAGCACAGAATTATCCTTACCCAGAAAATCATATCATTTCCCCTTCCCTGACAAAGTTGAGAATTTTCCATACCCAGATAAAGCACAGAATTTTTCTTACCAGGTTTAAATTTCCCCTACTCATAAAATCAAATAACTTTCCTTACCCAGACAAAGCACAGAAATATTCTTACCCAGACAAAGCACAGAATTATCCTTACCCAGACAAAGCACATAATTATCCTTACCCAGACAAAGCACAGAATTATCCTTACCCAGACAAAGCACAGAATTATCCTTACCCAGACAAAGCACAGAATTATCCTTACCCAGACAAAGCACAGAATTATCCTTACCCAGAGAAAGCACATAATATTTCATACCCGCATAGATCCTTAAGACTAGTTTTCCCAAAATGTTTCTAACCCAGACAATGCTTTGGGGAACCAGAAATTTCCTTACCCGTACAAACGCAGCCGGAAACCAGCCCTCCCGGTCCTCTATGACCCCGTACCACCAGTCCCTGTCAGCCATGTCGACAACCTCAATGAGGTCTTGGGCCCGAAACACGAGCTCCTCCTGGTCCATGGTGATGTGGTCCCACAAGGCCTCTGCGTACGTCAGGGCGTCTTCATACTTGAATAATTAATATTTCATAATATATATATAATATGATCGCAAAACAAGAGCTGATCCAAACAGTGACCTCTCTGTCTATATGCGGACACCATATCCACTAGCATTCAGATAGCATTTGATAACAAGACTATTGCCAAGCAATATATGTCCTCTACCGGTTCCACCATTGTCAGATATTTTTTTTACAAATATTTGTTGCCATAGAAACCAGAATGTTTAACATAGGAACAAAATGAAATGACGTGCAAAATGTCCATATTGCCATCAAGTTTCATGAAAAAATATTAAGAACTTTAAAAGTTTTCGCAGGATCTAGAAAAGTGTGACAGACAGCCTCACAGACAGAGCGCAAACCATAAGTTCCCTCCGGTGAAACCGGTAGGGGACAATAAAGAAGAGGTCAAGCCTTTAGGTTTAAGTGCAGATTCCAGTTTTTATAGCACATCTAATGTTAAGCTTAACATAACTTCATTCCCATTTTTTAAAAGGTTATTCTTTCCAAGCTACATATAAATCAATAATTCAAATAACAGGTCTGTATTGAATAGATGATGCTTAGTTGATAATAAACGACCTCTTTGCAGAACTGCATTTACATACGGAAGAAAAATTTGAAGAGAATGACAACTAAGGAAGAAAATGCCGGCGCAAATGACAACTTAAAAGATTTTATGGCGAAGACAATAAATTACATGATATTTCTGGACTTCAACACCAGTGAAAGATCAAGAAGTATACATTATTTGATAAATCAGCTTAATGATATTTTTGAAGGGTGATTTCTTCATATTAGTGGATTCTAACCTCATCCAGTCCTGTAAGTTGACTGGTTGATGATCGTACACTCAGACTCTTGCCTTGTAGACTGGTTTGGTCGAATGAAAGATCCGAGTCGCCTGAAAGACTGTCATTGTCGTTGTGTTTGGACAGGTTGTCCATGTGGAAATCTGAAAAATGCAGACTGGTCTATTATAATAGTTTTCTATGTGGAAATTTGAAACATTCGGACTGGTTTATTATAAAGGTCACAAGTACCCTGGCTGCAACCGATTTGTCATCCATGTTCAATGGCAAATAACACAGACATTTTGTTTATCGAGCCCCATTTCAACAAAGCTTTGTCAAAATTACTTTGTAAATGTATTTAGGCATTGCTTCCTGTCACAACTTCTGTACTACCATTCAGTTCTATCTCAAATATGCAATCAGAGATTGTTTCCAATTATATTAGCCTTTTTCAAATAATTATCAGTATTAGCAACAAGTCTTTCTTATGCTATTAAATAGGATTATTTACCACAAAATATTCAGTTTAGTCTACTAAATCTTTTTTTTGTTCATTTGGCAATGATCATGTTAAATAATTAACCCTTTACCAGTTAGATACGTATTTTAATGCATTTGTAGTCCCTTTGAAAGTAAACTTTAATGAAAGACCTTTCTCAATATATTAAAGTTTAAAAGGCTTCATTTCCAACCCTAAGATACTGATGAGCAGCAAACAGCATAAATCCTGTACTTCCTTGAAATATCTTCCTTTAAACGCAGGAATGTAAAACAATTATTATTAAAATTTAAAGATACCCAGCACTGCTGAATGTCTCATCTAAAATACACTGAATGGTATGGAACATTTTGAAACAAGAAACCGTCGGAGACTGGTGATGCTCCCCAAAGTTTTTTTTTGTCACAATATTGCACTATATATTCAGATAAAGGGAAATGTCTTGAGGGCACAGTAGTTTGGGGGACAAGAATTTTTTTATAAAGAATTTCAAAGGGCCATAACTCTGTGAAAAATCATCCAACCAGAACCCGCTGATAATATGTACATCTCCTCTTGGTAGTGAAGCTTCTCATAAAGTTTCATTGAATTCCCGTCATTAGTTGCTGAGAAATAGTCCGGACAAAAATTTTGCACAGATGGACGGACGGACAGACGAAGCGGCGACTATATGCTCCCCCCAAAATAAATTTTGGGGGAGCATAAAAAGATAATTGTCAACAAGAGATGTGTTTGTCAGAAACACAATGCTCCCTACTGCGCCACTTTGAAGCCGAATATTCGACCTTTGACCTTGAAGGATGAACTTGACCTTTCACCACTCAAAATGTGCAGCTCCATGAGATACACATGCATGCCAAAAATCAAGTTGCTACATTTTTTGTATCTTCAATTTTGCAAAAGTTATGGGCAATGTTAAAGTTTTTGGACAGACGGACAGACTGACAGACAGTTCAACTGCTATATGCCACCCTACTAGGGGCATAAAAACAAGACATTGGCCAAATATCATTTGATACTTGTCAAATTTTATTTAGTGAAATAATATGCCTGGCCATTTTTTCAATACTTCTCATCCCAATCCAGTAGTTGTATTTTTTTTATAGATATTTCTGTATAGGTTTAAAAAGAGCACCATCAGGACAGATATTAGGAGAAACAGTCAAATATTTTTTGAAAACTATGATAATTTTTCATGAATAAGATTATGACTATTAAAACAAGAAACGGTGACGTTGTCAATGTTCCAACGGGATTATGCTCAAATCAGCAATGGAATGAATAGAGTGTATTCATGCGGGTCTGCTGGTACAATGTAAAGGTGAAAAGCTGGGTAAACCCTTTCCCACTTAGATGCTAAGTGAAAATGGCTATGTGCAAACAGCATTAAACCAGAACAGCCTGCAAGTTACTTGCAACCTGTTCAGGTTTAATGCTGTTTGCTGCTCATCAGTATCTAAGGGTAGGAAATGAAGCCTTGAAAACTTGAATTTGGGAAGAAAGGTCTTTAATTTAATTTAACTTTCTCTGGGACTACAAATGCGTTAAAATGCATATCTTAGTGGTAAAGGCTTAAACAGCTACACTGATAACGAATTGAAATACAACTTACCAGTTCTGATCAGCATTGGGTTTATATTTGCATCATATCCATTCAAATCCTTCATTCATTCATCAAATCTACCAAATTTGTTCAATCCAAACAGTCCCACCAATCACAGCTTCTATTACAAATTTCCAACAAAGCTTGTTTTAAATGATCTTTTAAATGTAATTAAACAGTGTCCCCTGTCACAACAAATACCTACAGATATATCTCAATTACGTAATCAGGGTTTGGTCTTAATCAGTATGTAATACCAAATCAAATTTAATCAAATAATTATCAGTGATAGCAGTTGGGCAAGGTTATAAATAGGATGAATAAACACTAATCAGTAAGCTTCCTTATTAAATCTAAGTCTAATCAATCATGTGTTGTTTTGGCACTTATCATTTTCAATTATTAAGTAAACATGCCAAATATTGAGCAGTCTGTAACTAAAATATTTGTACTGACATTCTTTTAAGCTCCTAATACTTCCTTGAAATAGCTTCCTTTTCATTATAAATTAAATTTGTTGATACCCTGCACTGTCAAATTTAGAATTTAAGATACACAGATGATTTGGAAATTTAAATAAACAACAGATCTTTTGTTTAAACTAGACATTAACCAGATATTTCTGCTACTTTTCACATTTTATTTGGTGAAATAATTTATACGGCCATTTTTTCAATACTTCTGATCACCAAGTCTTAAGTTATAAGTTACAAAGATACAATATAAGCATGCAAAGTACAGTGTTAACAGCTAATATCATTGATCTTCATCTTGCATAGGAAAAGACTTGCCTATTTTTCTTGAAATTTAACAATTGTAAACCAAAAAATTACACACTTTAAAAAAATTTGAGACTCGATCTTTCACAACTTAAAAACTTTTGCCACTCATTTTATCACAATTTTGACAAGTTTGCAACTCATCAAAAAGAAAAGTAAGGGGTCAAAGGCCACTTCACAACAACAAGGAAAAAACCTTGAAATAAGCATACCTAATAAATGATGCATTTTGCGTCGCTTGTGCAGCTTGTCGAGGCACTCTGGCATGCTACTGGAACGCACCAGGGCAGGCTGCTTCTGCAGTTTCTGTGGCGACCGCTGCAGACGAGATTTGATTGGATGAGGCGTTGACATCTAAAATGAAAGAAGATATTTGATTGGTTGAAGTGTGGACATCTGAAATGCAAGAGGGGATTCGATTCGATGAGGTATCAACATCAGAAATGAAAGAAGATATTGGATTGAAAGAGGTGTCAACACATCGATTATGAAAGGAGAGAATTGATTGGTTGAAGCGTCAACATATAACATATAACAAATAACATATTTTATGTAAGCTGTAAGTGAGCTATTAACCTGTTCTTTAATTGATAGTTTTTCGCTCAGCCTTAGATTAAATTAATTGTATTTCAAAAAGACTGACATTAAGCCCTAGTATTATGAACATTTTCGATTTTTTTTTTGCTGAACTAAGAAGGTGATATTTGATTACCCAATCTGCTTATGACAGACTGTCTGTCAGCTCACGAGCAATCCCAAATCTTGGATTTAAGAATATGAACAAATTCCTCCTAAAACACTTGGTTGAGTTTGACTAAAGCCTCAAAACAGCTTTTATTAACACCAAATTGAACATGATGGTCAAACAAATGTCAAACATTAAGAAAAAAAACCTAAAAAGTTTAGTAAGAATATTGACTAACATATATTAGCCAATACCTTATGAACAAGCAAATTCGTTGAATTGATATTCCCCGCAAATATGCTTCTGGACACTCATACCAAGTTTCAATGAAATCCGCCAAAGCACTTCCAAGATATGGCTCAGGACACACAAAAAAGCATTTTTTCAAGACACAAAGGGCTATAACTCTGTTATTAACAGATGGTGTACAATGCCATTTGGCGTGCATCATCCTATTATTAATATATATATACTCATACCAAGCTTCAATGAAATCCGCCAAAGCACTTCCGAGATATGGCTTCGAACGGACGGAAGGACGGACAAAGCCAAAACAATATCCCTCCGCCTATTAACCATATTGACAATGGTTAATAAACCATTGTCAATATGCTGCTGCTAAAAAAAAATTCATGATGAAAATTTTCTTATATGCAATACAAAATTACAAAGAAACATTTTTGATTAACTTATTTCAATAAAACAACTTTTTTTTTCAATATATAATTTCAATTTCAATTTGTTCCCATTCATATTTGGTGGTAAACTTTTTCCATTTTATAATATACATCTATATATATATATATGTATATATATATATATATATTTCCAGTTTATAATTCAAATTTGGCTCAATTGCAGTATGCATATAATTAAAATCACAAAGCATCCTGAGCAGTGGCAACAACTTATCTATACATCCAATATTTTCCAAACTACATATTAACAATTACCCGAGCGCATAATGCTTTCTTTCCATTTGTCTTTTTATCATCTAATTTTAAAATAATGTCACTAAATTTGCATATCATTCTTATATTCTACGCTTTTTCAATAAAAGTGACTTTTAATCCACACAACCACCAAGCGATCACCAAGATGAAAAATAGAATGGATAAAATCTTATGATTGACTTTCAAGTATCCACTTTCTAGGAAGTAATTTCACCAATTGTCAATCTCACTTTGACTTTCATTAATACTTTCATTAATACTTGACATAAATACAACAATAACAATTTGATCAAACGTTAAAGCAGTTGTTACACGCAATTAGTGCTAATGAACATGTTCTACTGCCCATAATTACATTACCTTTCAGTAAAAAGCAATACAAAAAATATTTGTTAATATTTTAATCTCAGTAAAATTCAAATTTAAGAGACTTTTATAAACACAGTGTGGTTATTAATTTACACTCACTCTGAAGAAATTTGATAAACCTGTTGACATGTTTCATAGATAACATATCAAACATGATAAATGATGTTTACAAAAAAGTTCATACTTAAATTGAAAATTTTAATCAGATAACACTGAAAATCCTTTTTGTTAAAGTATTTATATTTTTTATCTATGAATATTGATAATGCAAGGAATATTTACAAGGTGCATAATAATGATAACAATGCTAATAATAATCATCATATAACAAGCAAGAAGAAAAAGGAAAACAGAACTAATACAATATTCATAATGTCAACAATAATAATCATCATATTAAAGTGAACAATTAATAAATAAATCTTACAGAAAAGTATTATCTAAATACATTGGTTTTATGAATCTTAACCCTTTGCATGCTGGGAAATTTGTTGTCCGCTAATATGTCGTCTGCTGAATTTCTAAAATTAGCATTTTCTTCGATTTTTTTCCAAGAATATTATCAGAATTGCAAACAGTTTGGATCCTGATGAGACGCCACGTTCTGTGGTGTCTCATCTGGATCCAAACTGTTTGCAAAGGCCTTCAAAATTCGGTTCCCGCACTGAAAGGGTTAATAAAGAATGTATTTCCTTCAACCAAAAATTAACATTGTGAAGGTAGCTTTAAAACTCCACAATTAGTCAAACTAATTGTTGACTATAAGTTGAGATCAATGGGGTCTATAACTCACGCACAAACACGCTCCCACTACTTTAGTCAACAAAACATGACGTAAACAAACCCTTCCAGAGAGTGATTGACTTACAGAGGTTGTCATAGTTCACCAATAACAATTTTGGACACATGCAGAGCTATTTTATATTTGTTTCAGGTTCATTTTCAGCTGTCCATGTAAGACATTTCCTAGGAAAACTGGGCTTAATACATTTGCGTTAGTGTCTTTCAACTTTAACAGGATTTTTACTTAGGCCAAAAAAAAAATAGGTCGGTTTCCGGTCGCCCGACTGTGTCTTCCGAATCGGCGCCGACCCTTAACTTTTTATTGGGGTGCCGAAAAAAAAAAAAAATTTGTACTTGTTTTAAACAAGTTAATGAAATTTTATTAATACATTCTGCAATAAATATGGAAAAAAGCAAACAAAGCAAATATTATACATATATTTATCAATATAAGATGTAATATCAAGCAAACAACACATATATATATATACATGTATTTCTTCTTATAAGCTTTAGTAGTCTTGGTGATCCATTCTAGTACCCGAAAGAAAAAAAAAAAAAAAAAAAAAAAAAAAAACTACCTACCGACCCTGTTTTTTTTCCAAGGAGACCGGAAACGGTCCTTTTTTTTTTCTTGGCCTTAGAAGTAAACAAAAAATACCAAAAAAGAAGAGGGTGTATTCCCTTATAAGCCTGCGCAGACTGCACAGGCTAATTGGGGACAACAATATGGCAAATGCAGTAAGCCCAGTTTTCCTCCAATGCTGCTCATTTAATCTTTGCACCAACAATTTTATTTTTTTCAATAAAAAAAAATTTGGAATTACCATTCTTTTATTTTGTACTAATAAATATGTTTTAATATGTTATGGTTTACTCACTGATAACATATCTAGGGTTGCGTTCAAAAGTGTTGTATGTGCTTTACATTTCAAGATGAGATACCTCAGTCTAACACTAAACCCTGGATACTCAATACCAACATACATCTTCCTGAATAATCTTCAGAGCACAAAAACTAACTTAAGTTGAAATACAAACAAATTAAATTTTAAAGAAACAATTGTATGCAAAATCTTAAAAGGAATTTGGCAGCTTTTGAAAGCTACTGTAAGATACTGATATTGAGTTGAAAAAGGATATGGGCCGTGCCCTGTGAAAAAGGCGTTTAATGCATGTGTGCAAATTGTTGTCCCAGATTAGCCTGTGCAGTCCACACAGGCTAATCAGGGACGAAACTTTACGCATTTTAAGATATTTTTAGTTTAAAGAAAGTCTCTTCTTAGCGCATAATCAAATTTAGGCGGACAGTGTCGGCCCTTAGGACTGCTAATCTGGGACGACACTTTACACACATGCATTAGCTCTTTTAGTGCTGGAACCGAATTTTAAAGGCCTTTGCAAACAGTTTGGATCCAGATGAGACGCCACAAAACGTGGCGTCTCATCAGGATCCAAACTGTTTGCTATTCTGATAGTATTCTTTGAAAAAAAATGAAGAAAATGCTAATTTTAGACATTCAGCAGACGACATGTTAGCGGACGACAAATTTCCCAGCATGCAAAGGGTTAAACCCCCTTTTCTCAGAGCACGGCTAACATGTTTATATTCAAGTGTTAAACTAACATTTGAACAGACAACCTAACACATGCCACTAAGGAAGTCTTAACAGAAGATTAACAACCCAATGTTATTGTCCTTAAACATAAGTATGGGGCCAATTAACTGACTAAAATAATAGAGTGTACCAATGGAGGTATAAATGATAGCAGGGTATTAATATTACAGTGGGGGGTTGTGTCAAAAGCGGTTAAAGCATAATTGTTTTTTGCAATTCTTATTTGTGACAGGAATTTGTAAATATAACAGATCGTGGGAAGATCTAGAATTTATTTAGAAGTTTTTTTGGTTAAAATGAAATTGATACTTCAAAGTGTTATTTAAATTTAAATTAAATCGAGTGCAAAAGTACAGAATGACAATGAGTTG
Source organism: Dreissena polymorpha (assembly GCF_020536995.1). Taxonomy (NCBI): domain Eukaryota; kingdom Metazoa; phylum Mollusca; class Bivalvia; order Myida; family Dreissenidae; genus Dreissena; species Dreissena polymorpha. The sequence continues at coordinate 74,287,300 of NC_068360.1, read as the reverse complement.
TTACATTTATGTTAATCATGAATTCAATGAGCGATGAACAAATCATTAAGTTATGGATATGATCTTATTAAATAAAGCATTAACAAGCAAATTCATTGAATTGATATCCCCCTGCCTTCACCTTATTAATATCTATACACCTATTCAGTTTTAGTCTTATATAGTTTCTGAGATATAGACCAACAAATTTTGTGACAGACGGACGGACAGACTAATGGAAGAAGCCGAAACTATATCCCTCCGCATTTGGCGGAGGATAATTATGAACAAATGTTTAAATCTTCAATGTATACTAAGTTAAACTTGGTTGCTTGGAAGCAATTATTATTTAAAAAGCGGCCATCTTTCCCGTTACAGCCATTTCTAATTGTTAATGATTAATTTGAAAAGTCCTTCTTTTATGTAGATATGCTTGTATTTTCAGTCATTACCCTTATCTTCTACAGCCATTTTTATAATAACTGACTTATTCGAAAAGTTCTCGCATGTATATAAAGATGTTTGTTTTTCCGGTCCTTACCAAACTTTGACTGTGGAGCGCATTCTGAGTCCAATACTTGTACAATGGGCTTAGGACTCTTTGCAATTTTTAAATATTTCATTTTCACACTTTGGCACTCATTGATTTATGATGTAGGTTAACCATTTACCACTTAGATACGCATTTTCACACATTGGCACTCATTGATTTATGAATGTAGGTTAACCATTTACCACTTAGATACGCATTTTCACACATTGGCACTCATTGATTTATGAATGTAGGTTAACCATTTACCACTTAGATACGCATTTTCACACATTGGCACTCATTGATTTATGAATGTAGGTTAACCATTTACCACTTAGATACGCATTTTCACAAATTGGCACTCATTGATTTATGAATGTAGGTTAACCATTTACCACTTAGATACGCATTTTCACACATTGGCACTCATTGATTTATGAATGTAGGTTAACCATTTACCACTTAGATACGCATTTTCACACATTGGCACTCATTGATTTATGAATGTAGGTTAACCATTTACCACTTAGATACGCATTTTCACACATTGGCACTCATTGATTTATGAATGTAGGTTAACCATTTACCACTTAGATACGCATTTTCACACATTGGCACTCATTGATTTATGAATGTAGGTTAACCATTTACCACTTAGATACGCATTTTCACACATTGGCACTCATTGATTTATGAATGTAGGTTAACCATTTACCACTTAGATACGCATTTTCACACATTGGCACTCATTGATTTATGAATGTAGGTTAACCATTTACCACTTAGATACGCATTTTCACACATTGGCACTCATTGATTTATGAATGTAGGTTAACCATTTACCACTTAGATACGCATTTTCACACATTTGAAGTCCCTTATAAAGTCAAATTAAATAAAAGACCTTTCTTATGAGATGCAAGTTTTTAATGCTTCATCTCCAAACATTTAGATACTGATGAGCAGCAAACGGCATAAACCTGATTAGACTGCGAGTTACTCGCAGGCTGTTCTGGTTTTATGCTGTTTGCACATAGCCATTTTCACTTTGCTTCTAAATGGGAAAGGGTTAAATAGGACCAATTGCTTGGAAAATGTAAATGAAACAGGGCCTTACCCGTCGGTTTTTCTGCCTGTCGATGTCACGCCGCCTCATCTCATAGAGATTGCGCAGGCTGCCATAGGGCTGCAGGTTAATTTCACTGCCTAACGCGCGTAACCGCTCGAACAGGCACGAACTTCCCTCTGAAACCAAAAGGTTTAGCTCTGAGCCTTGCCATGCGAAAACGGGGTTTAATGCATTTGTTAAAAGTATCGTCCCAGATTAGCCTTGACAGATAGCGGCGTTACTTTACGCTTTTAAGAAATTTTTTTGTTTAAAGGAAGTATCTTCTTAGTGAAAATCCAGAAATCCAGTTAAAACAGAAAATGTCATCCCTGAATAGCCTGTGCACACTGCACAGGCTAATCTGGGACGACATCTTACGCACATGCATTAATACCCATTTTCACAGAGCGCAGTTCATGGATAAAAAACACCAAAACACCACACTCCACTCAGGCGTCACCATCATGTGACCAGTATCGACGTGTGTTGGTCTGGAATTATCTTTTTATTTTTTAATGGTTACTAATAAGGCATCTGGTTGCATTATTAATATTAATCTAAAATCAATCCTTAGGCCTAGTTAAGCAGAATGGCCGTGCAAACTATTTGTTACATTTCCTTCATTGAGGAGATTATTGTACAAGTTGTTAATATGAGAAAGTATTAAATAACACGTAGGGGGTATATGTAATAACAGCTGATAACATCATCATCATGCGCATTATCATCACTAATCTGTTTCAAATCAACATATTCCTCATCATAATCATCATCATCATCATCATCATCATCATCATCATCATCATCATCATCATCATCATCAACAATATATTTACATGTTAGTATAATATGATGTAATATATGTGAACATGAGTACATAAAAAAACGAGTAAAGAATAACAACATCTACTCTGAAGAACGAGTCAATATATTATTTTTATATATGCCATGCAAATGATAACTATAGCTAAAACTGATAACAGAAAACAATAATGAGAAACTACTAAACCGCAACTTAAGATAAAAATAAGCAATTTTCAAAACAACAAGATGTGTTTGTGAAACACAATGTCCCCCTATATGACGTTTGACCTTGAAGGATGACCTTGACCACCACTCAAAATGTCAAAATGTGCAGGTCCATGAGATACACATGCATTTCAAATATAAAATTGAAAGCTTCAATATTGCAGAAGTGACATTACATGAGCAATTTTGACCCATATATTTGACCTTGAAGGATGACCTTGACCTTTCACCACTCAAAATGTGCAGCTCCATGAGATACACATGCATGCCAAATATCAAGTTGCTATCTTCAATATTGCAAAAGCATTCATAAAATAAGCGATTTGGGCCACATATATTTGACCTCTGACCTTGAAGGATGACCTTGACCTTTCACCACTCAAAATGTGCAGCTCCATGAGATACACATGCATGCCAAATATCAAGTTGCTTTCTTCAATATTGCAAAAGTACTCATAAAATGAGCGATTTAGCCACATATATTTGACATCTGACCTTGAAGGATGACCTTGACCTTTCACCACTCAAAATGTGCAGCTCCATGAGATACACATGCATGCCAAATATCAAGTTGCTATCTTGTATATTGAAATACTGCAAAAGTGTACATTAAATGAGCGATTTTGACCCATATATTTGACCTTTGACCTTGAAGGATGACCTTGACCTTTCACCACACAAAATGTGCAGCTCCATGAGATACATATGCTTGCCAAATATCAAGTTGCTATCTTCAATATTGCAAAAGTTATTGCAAATGTTAAAGTTGGCGCAAACCAACCAACCAAAAGACCAACCAACAGACAGGGCAAAAACAATATGTCCCCCACTACTATAGTGGGGGACATAAAAAGTTTAATAATGTGTCAAGAATTTTTAATGTGAAATGATTTTATGCCATGTTTATTTTCTTAATAAAGGTATAACCTTTATATTTTGGTTGTTATAATATTAATCATATAACCTCCCTGTCCACTTTTTTTGTAACAAGGCTGCATACATGTCCAAAATTGTTAATTTACTGCACTAGTAACTGTTTTGAACAAGATGTCACTTTGAGCAATTATTTGCATATAACTGTTAAGAAAAAACACAAAATTCCAATTTAGTGATTTGTAACCTTAGAAGCATCGTCTAAGTGTCTGAGGTAGCATTGGATACAAACCATTCTCACATAAAAAAATTATCACTTCCTGATCTAAACAAAGTCAGCCTATCAGCATATTATGACAGGCTTTAAAACATAAGGAATTAATAACTTGTTTTTCATTGCGAAGTTGGAGTATGTGTTATATAAAGGTTTTGAATACATTTGTTGTTTTTAGGTTTTGAATACATTTTTCTTCTGTTTTTTAAAAGCAAACCTTTCTGACATGAAAATGTACATAATTTAAAGTAGAAATTATTCAAGTTATGACCCTTGCTCCTTTATATTGTCAGGAATGACAACAAGAACTAACAAAATATTGATATGTTTAAGACCAATTCTTAACTGTTTCAATAACTTGTATTTGACAATCATGTCTAGAAAGGACAACAGTGTTAAAGGCCCATAAACACTCAAAATTGGCTTCGGAAGCACACATAGTTCTCATTAATACGCTGCCCGAGGCGAGTCTTGCGTTATCAAGTAAATGTTAGGATATCGTGGCGGGAAATTAATATGGAATATAAAGTCGCACAAAAAATAAAAACAAGCATTTTGTATCTTGTTAAATCTATGTTACCATACCTCATCTAGCGTTCAATTTTTTGGCTATTGCTTTACGGAACACTGATTTGTTATGGGTTAACTTTATTTTACAAAATATTTTGCAAAATATAAGTTGCTTTTGAGTATTTATGTTACTTTAATACAAGATTATGTTTTTATACAACAGACAGATTTACAACCAAAAATGCACTTCTGGTAAAGAGGATATTGCCAAATAGGAAACATGTAGTTTTTTTCACATTACAACTTTGTTGTGAGGGGTGGATTAAAATATGGATATATGAGTAGACAGGCAGTGGCTATATGTGTAACTGAAATGAAACCCAAAATTAATCATAATTAGTTATGCATAATAGAAATGTAGATTAATACAGTAAATAAGTAACTACTTCATTTGGAAATCAATTATTTATTGACACTTAAAATACACAACTACAGTCGAAACTGACCTAACGGCCACCTGAATTTACCAGTCACCTGCAGACAACGGTCAGTCTGGAATCCCGCCGACGAAAAACACTCTAAATTACACTTGAATTCAACGGCCACCTGTCCATAACGGCCAACGGCCACTACATTCCACTCCGAAATTCATGTTTGACCTGAAATCAACGGTCACGCGTCAGTCGTCTCGAGTCGTCTCGAGTAGCGAAAATTAAAAACACAGCACATCATGTGTCCGTCTATTTTGCGGTAAAAGCGTCTGATAGCGGTAATTGTCTTTGATACTATAAAAGCGGCCCGCTGCGAGTAAACAAACAATTTGTGCATCCATGACCGGTATGTAAAATTGTTTCACCATTATAATTGAATTTTCATTTTAATTGCATTAAAAGACCAATTGTCTGCAACTCATTTTGCTACCAGTTGTTTATTAAAAATATATTTTATATTCGTTATTTTACATGACTAACCCACTCCTCTAAGCCGAAATGATCCGTAAAACAAAATTGTGTCTATGTGTCGTATGAACGAATCTGCACTTAAACTAAATTTAGGTTCACATCGTACATGCATGATCAGTTGTTTAACGAAAAGACGGTTGATATTCAAATGCATTTTTTTCTCTCTCCGGGATATTGTTTTAGTATGTTGATGCTGAATTAACAAATATAAGTTTACATTGTATATGAAGTGAAAATACCAAAAATAAACAACGGTTGCAATAGCCAGCTATAAACTGTTAGATGCCCATAATATCACTTTAAACAGGTGACATTAACAATAACAATGTTTATTAATAGCAATTATCGTCTGCATGCATAACGCATTAGCGCGTGACAAAGTCAATTGGTCTGTATCGCTGATTAAGTGTTAAAACAACATTAAGCTGGCGAGTGTTTTGATAAGAAGGCGATAAGAGGATTAGTGATTAGCTTTTATGGCAAAACATGGACTGATTTGCAACATTTAAAGCGTCTGAAAGAGGTAATTGTCTATGATATTATAAAAGCGGCCCGCTGCGAGTAAACAAATTATAAGGTGTTGAGAAGGTTTCTTTTCAGGGGATAATTGTGGGTGTATATTCTAAAGAAAATTTATCAGAGTTATTAAATTTATTACTTGTTGAAAGTAATTATCGCGAAATTAAATGACCGCTATTTCTTTGAATTAGAACAGTACAATTACACCGTACTATCGGTTTATGACACCGAATCCGCTTTTTAGACTTTTACGGACGTTATTTACTGAATGAATGAGATGCATGAGAAAACAATTATACCAGCGTTGATAAAGTCATTGTTTAATTTAACATTATGAAATAAAATCAATCTAAAAGATATTATTCTCTATTATTCAATATGCACGCGTAAGTTAATGCTGTTATTATGCTTTGTTAATGCAATGAGCATTTGTTTTACACTGTAATACGCAAACGACTGGGTGGGGTAACGACGTAGTAATACTACCAACTGGCCAACCTTCTTAAAATTGTGATCCGAATTCAACGGTCACCTGTGGACAACGGTCATTTTGATCATTTCCCTTGACTGACCGCTGAATTCAGGTTTGACTGTATACTCTTTAAAATAAAATAATTTATTAAATGGAAATGATAAAGTTAATTTCAAACATATTGCAATTTAAAAATTGGTGAATTTTTTATTTATCAAAGCAGAATGCTATTTCTAGCAGGTAATTCAAAGAAAAATGATGTATAATTAGCTGTGTCAAATCCTATTTTGTTGTAACAATAGTATCACTGTGTTTTATTAATTTCCAAATGAACTTCAACACAAAAGGAGCATTCATAATGAACAACATGTAACAGAAGAAAACTTAAAAATAAATAAAACAAGACCAAAGGTCCACTAAATTCACTGATTGTACAGTATATATAGGCAAACATGACTGCACAGAGGAATCATATAAAGGCCGTGCTCTGTGAAAAAGGCGTTTAATGCATGTGGTAAAGTGTCGTCCAAGATTAGCCTGTGCAGTCCGCACAGGCTAATCAGGGATGACACTTTCTGCTTCTATAATATTTTTTGTTTAAAGAAAGTCTCTTCTTGGCAAAAATCTAGATAAAGCTTTAAGTGTCGTACCTGATTAGCCTGTGCAGACTGCACAGGCTAATCTGGGACGAAACTTTACACAGATGCATTTAACTCCTTTTTCACAGGGCATGCCACATATATATATGTAGGCCATGTACCTGCGTCCCATTCCTGGACTAAGACACGCTCAAACAGCTCATCAAAAAGCTGAATATTATGGTCTGAAATACAACAGGGTGCCGTAAATTGAGTCTCCCTATGAGGAAACCAGTCTTCATTCATTTAATTAAGTATTGTCCCAGTCTAGGCAGAGTCTGAGAGTGTCATCCCTGATAAGCCTGTGCAGTCTGCACAGACTAATCAGGGACAACACTTTCAGTTTTTTAGCTTAATATGGAATTTTTTGTTTAAAGGATGACTATTGAAACAAGAACCCACTTTGGGCAGAAAGTGTTGTCCCTGACTGCACAGGCTAATCTGGGTCGCTCTTAAATGTAGATACATTAAGCCTGGTGTTAACAGAGCATGACTCATTCTATCGTGTTACTTGCTACATATTTAGTGTCCACTGTAGCTGCATTTGAAGGTCACATCATTAGATCTCTATATTTTTCAATTTTGCAGTGACCTTGAATACTGATGAGCAGCAAACAGCATCAAACATGAACAGACTGGGAGTTACTCGCAGGCTGTTGCGGTTTTGTGCAGTTTGCACAGAGCCATTTTCATTTTGCTTCTGATTGGGAAAGGTTTAGATGAGCTAGAAGAAACAGTACAAACAAGCAAAATCATTGAAATGATATCCTCCGCCTTCGCCTATTGTATATCTATACACCCATGAAGATTCATGTTGAAATCTTATATAGTTTCTAAGATATAGCCCTAAAAAGTTTGTGACAGACTGACTTATGGACAGACGGACGGACAGACGGACGGACAACGCCAATTTTTTATCCCTCCGCCTTTGTCAGGTGATAATAACAAAACAATCCTTTCAGAGTATGTACTTACTTGTGATCCAGGAATTGAGAATATCAGAATCATGGGGGGCAGACCAAATTAGTTCGAAATAATCATTCCAATTTGTATCTTCAGGAAAGAAAGTACTGAAACACTGTTGTCGTATTTGACACACCGCCATGTTAATATTCTCACAAAATCTTCAACTCCTTCTTTATATATTAAATCTGCTTCTATCTTAAAAATCACATTTATAATATACACTTTTCATGTTCTTTCTTTAATCCATTGAAGCCATGCATTCTTCAGTGACAGTATATTGGAGTATTAAATAATTTCCTCACATGTGTCACACTAATTCATGAAAGTTTGTGCATGGACCAACACATTTCTAATATTTCCCCATGTTTCCTGTCCAAACCACAATTTAAACACACAACTTTCTCACTTATATTCCTTACTTTCAATACAGTCAGAAAGCACCAATTTTCTTTGCAAATTCACAACATCTTTTTAATACACTAATTTTTATTTCAAAGCAACAATTTACTTTGGTAAACTTCATAATTACTTTATTTAATCATAAAACACAATATTGATTCTGAATATCAGCTGATATTTAATCCAATTAAACACATGAAATATTTACAGACCAGGTGCTTAGATAAAAGTTATCATTCCATCTGTATCTAACCCTAAACTTGTCTTTTGTCTTTTAAGATTTATAATCATTAAACACAAACATTTACAAATCTGAGTTTGAATAACAATAACATGTGTCTGTGTTTTTATAAAGTTAAGCTGACCTTATCATAAATACAGGTAAATAAGACAGTGAAGCCCATTACATTAACCACTAAAAGGCAAACTGAAGACTTTACCCTTAATTTGACGATATTGCACAATCAAAACCCTGGTATTTACATTGAATAAAATGCTTATGCATAATCTAATAAATTTTACATCAAATTCTTCTCCATTCACAGCTTTTTTTACCATATAACATACAGAATAAACATCCAAAACAACACGCAAAAAAACAACAACGCAACAGCTTTTTATTATACATTTTGACTAATTGGTAAATCTTTCCACAGCCATCAACACCTCTGTACCACGCCATTTATATGTAACATCCCTGGTATATAATCTGACAATTATTTATGATTGCCTCTGCAGGTATTTATACATGGTAAATACGTCACCCGTGTCAATTCAGCAAATATAAATGCTGATAAATGTAAAATAAAATACCAATCTCGTGCCAAGATTAATATGTGTTACACATATATATTTGCTGAGTCAACAAAGGAAAGTATCACATGTTACTCATTTACTTATAATAAACAATATTTCATGTCTCGAAAAAAATAACCTTTTCCATAGAAAATTGTCTTGCTTTAAATGAAAAGGATTTGAATGCTTAAAGAATCCTTAAAAAGGGCCATTTCGCTTCTATAATATATTATAACTTTAAAAACTTCAAATACTTTACATATATCATATCAAAAACACAGGAGTTATCAAGAGTACATGTCAAAATGTTGAAATTCTTTCCTTATGAGCTTATACCATGTATGACACTCAATTTTTTATCTCCAAGTTTCAATTTAATAAGTCGGAGAGCGTCATACATGGTTGCGCACAAGACATGGTAAAGTACATTTATGTCACTGCATCCTTCTAAGAATGTTTGCAAAAATACACTAAGCTCTTTCCTACTCAGAAGCAAAGTGAAAATGTCCAAACAGCTTAAAACCAGAACAGCTTGCGAGTAACTTGCAGTCTGTTCAGGTTCTATGCTGTTTGCTGCTCATCAGTATCCAAGGTTTGCAGATGAAGCCGTTAAAACTTGAATCTAGTAAGAAAGGTCTTTATAATTAAATTTAACTTTCTAAGGGACTACAAATGCCTAAAAATACATATCTAAGTGGGAAAGGGTTAAATAAAACATACCAATAACACAGGAGACAGGTCTGGGTCGACTGAAACCTTCGTGGTGCCTCAACACAACTGACGTCTCTGTCATATCTGCAGCAACCGTGTCAGAGATCTCCACATCGGCCCACCGTACTCCGACCTCAGACTTGCTCCGGTCAGGGTGGGGTGAAGTGGACTGGTCCCGCTGTATGCAAATGTGACCTTCATGGACTGCCTACAAATAGAAAAACAATCCCTTAAGCAATCTTAAGTTGCCGATTTCTTTCAGTATGATAAAGTGGTTATTTTAAATAGTTTTGTAATCACTTAAATTTGTTTACAGTTAAATAAATGTCAAAACTTACCAGTGTTTTTTTTTCACCATTTTGGGATTGAGAAAAATCACAATGTTTTGACTAAAACTTGGAAGTTACTAATACTTAAAAATTGAGAATAAGTGTGTTTAATACAATATTTACTCTTAAGTTTCACTGTAAGAGTTGGACAGGGAAAATAACAAAAAAAAATACATTTCTTTTTTTTAATACTTTGGACACCTTCAATTGGGAATTTTAGAAAGTCATTTGGGAATATTTTGAGGATGGTAATGAAGCCCCAAATTTGACACACACAAAAACCAACAGTGACTTAAGTAAATAATTGCATTATTTTAAGTTTATTTGAATGTCAGCAACAAGAAAAACATTGTTGCTTTACCAATAGTAAGTAAACAAAAATACAATTGTAAATTATGAAAAAAAGTATAAAAAATATGTGCAGATACAAATAATTGTACTTTGTTAAACTTGCCAGAAACAAGAGATGTGTTCGTCAGAAACACAATGCCCCCTACTACTGCGCCGCTTTGAAATAAAATTTACATTTATCAATTGGCAGGTACAGAAATCATCTCCCTTTAAAGCTTATTACTTCCCTTCGATTTTGTCCAATCCAACCAGGGGGGGGGGGGGGGTGTAGACAGTCAAAAATGACCAAGTCAGACATCACTGACAACCAAGGCCTGTGGTTTATCAGAGATCATAGCCAGAGTTCATCATGTATCTATGGACATAAGTCCACAGGTATGTAATGAACCCTGCCATTCATAAATTAATACAGGAAAGAAATGATAATTATATCATTGAAAAAAAACCTTTGACAAATCAATCATTTGAGTTATAAATAATCAAAATAAAAATCTGTACAGTAACTGTGAAAAGAACTTAAATACTTGGTAAGGAAATATATAATCTGAGATTTATAATTATATAAATTACTTCCCTTGAAAATAATGGTCTCTAACAATTCTCTATTTTTAGTAGCAAATAATTAAAAGCCACTACCGTGACTGTAGAGTCACCACTCAAAATGTGCAGCTGCATGAGATACATATGCATGACAAATATCAGGTTGCTATGTTCAATATTGAATAATTATCTCCCTTTAAAGCTTATTACTTCCCTTGGATTTGTATTTTTGACCTTAGACCTTGAAGGATGACCTTGACCTTTTACCAGGATGTGTTTGTCATAAACACAATGCCGCCTACTGCGCTGCTTTGATTTATTTAACAAAAATATATAATTTGGCAGGTCAGATTATTATGTCCATTTAAAGCTTATTACTTCCCTTGGATCTGTTTCTTCGACCCCGTGACCTTGTTTTTGACCAGGCATGACCCATATTCAAACTTGACCTAGATATTGTTTAGATACAACTTCTGACCAAGTTTCATAAAGATCGGATGAAAACTATTTCAATTAGAGAGCCGACACGAAAAGTGTGACATACTGACAGACTGACAGACAGACTGACTGGCAGACTGACGGACAGTGCGAAAACTATATACCCCCTATTCTTCGAAAGGGGGAATAAAAATGACTGTTTGAAAAGATAAATTGTGAAGAGAACCAATTGCTATTATTGCATAAATTAAGGTCATAAATTATTCACTAACCCCAAAAAGACGCATCTTCAAGAAGAAAGATCTTTCACAGGAACTACAGTTGTTGAAATATTTAAGTGTGAGCAGTGAATTACTTAAACTATCAAATTGCAATAAAATATATAAGCATGCAATGAAGTCCTTTATAAACCCATACAGATGTATGGTCGTCCCTTATGAACCCATAACAGTGTAAAGTAGTCTGTAATGAACCCAAAACACAGCCTAAATTATACAACTTCAATCTTGAATTTACCTCCTCCTGACAATCCAAGACCTCAAACACATCTGCTGGATACCCCTCCATATCATAGAGGGAATTCCAAACATGCAGTTTCCTCAACCAATTCTGTGTGTAATGTCTGTATTTCATGTCACACTCAGTTCCATCTTTAGAGACACTTTTACTCCTTCGCAATGGTTTAGGTGGCGCTTCAAACCGCACAACATTGTGTTTTTCTGTTTTCATGACCCCCATTGACAAGCAAGACCTTAGCTTCGCTCTTTCAATTTTAGGGGTTGACGTTAAAGGGTAATTTACAGTACTTGTATCTTTACATATATTTGCCCTAAACTTGAGAAGTAAAGAGTCATCATTTTCAGCATTAGCACTCAGTGATGAGTCTTCTCTCATGTTGTGCTGTCTATCAATAACATTGTCACTGTCAGCACTGATTGAATCTATCAATGTAATCTCATTTTTCAATTCGTGTATTCTTTGAGCATTTCTCACACTAGCTTCTTGCTGTTTTCTCTTGTTTTCTTCTGTTCCGTCAAACTTTTCAATGTCTGCTTTGATTGTCTTTAATTTTTGCTGCACATCTATACACTTGTCAGCATTTTTGTCAATAATTTCATTCTTACTGACCACCTTTGGCACATGTCTCACAGTGCCAGAGTTAACCGAGTAGCTTTTATGACATTTGATGTTTGTATTTACATCAGTACCAATATATCCAAACAAATCATTAGTTTGATTTACATGAGCCATCTTATTCTCGTTTGGTTCATATATATCCCTACATGTACATTTCTTAGATCTACTGCCACCATCGTCACAACCAATTACCTTTTCAAGTGCTTCACTAAGAACTTTAGCTTTGAATTCACTGTGACTGCAGGAACCTTGATTTAGCATATTATCAGTTGTAGGTCTCTCTTTTCTTGAATTTACACTTCCTTTAATACTATTCATTTCTTTGTTTACTTCACAAAGTCCTACGGGTGAAAAATAATTCTGTGGAAAAAAATTGCACGTTTCATTGGAAGTCCTAATGTTTTTGTTGCATGTCACATTAAAGCACATGGAACAATTAACACTATCACACTTTGCAATCATAAGTCTTCTTAGCTCAATATCTTGTGGATTTCTGTCCACATCTTCATCAAAGCGCTCACTTTTTATATCATCTTCAGGTGTAACAAAAATCACACAACTTTTTGAATAATCGTTGTTTTTTGTTGGTCTTGGTAAAGAACTTAGGTGGTCTAGAAACTTCAATTCAGAGTTCACATCTTTAGGAAAAGTTGTGTATTTAGATAAGCGCCTAATTAGAGGCACCCTTGGAGAACACCTTGCACCATTTTTGGTACAATCAATGTCAGATTCATTATTATTAACTCCATCATGTTGGGAACTGTCAACATTCACATTCATAGAACCATTGTGGGATCCTATGCATATTTTTCGCAATATAGCAAGAGACATGCTCTGGATTAATGCCAAAGTTTGTACTGAATCAAAACACTTTTCTTTGTCTACGAATCACAAAAACAAAAACCATTTCCTGTCACTGAATAATTCAAGGTTAATGTGCACAGTCAGAATGGATGCAAAGTTCAAAGTATGTGTAATGTTCTTCTATATAAACAATGCTTGGAAAAGCATTCATATGACTTGCATTCTGTTATGCTGCCATAAACAATAGTTTTTAAGTTCCTCAAAAACTAGAGCACACAAACCTACTTTCCAGATTAAAATTAAAACTAACAATTCTTAAGTGCTGTAATCCACATACATTTGTCAATAAATTTGTATTCAATTCAAAGCACAAAAAAATCCATTTTGTATTAAGAACTCGTGATAAGCTAACAAAGTAACACTTCAGAAATCTTCCTATGAATTGACAAACTTAAAGCGCAACTGAAAAAACATGTATAACAAATCTTTACAGTCCTAAAATCATGATGTGAAAATTAATAATCTGTCAAAGTGTCGGTCAAACAATCATTGGAGATGAGTACTCAATAATGATTCCATGACATTGTTAATGAGCTTGCACCCTATGGTTATCAATAAACCACCCTTAGGCTACATATAACTCACATGACTCGTCAGTTAAAACAATATTTTATTAGTTGGGAGACACTGTGATTATAGCTTTGCATTCACTTAGCTTATTTTCTGCGATAAAATATACAATTATGTATGCACTTTAGTTGGCTTTGTCAATATTTTGTGCTCTCAGTGGTATTTTAAGGAATTTAAACTTGTTGTTTTATTGTTAACAACAACATACAAATATTAAAAACATGCTTGAACTGAACCTTAAATTTGAACAAAAATCATCAAACACTATTATTTGCAGTGAAAAACTTTATTGCATGATAAAATAGACACAAACTAATCTAACATAAATAAATGTATGATCACAATTACATCAACTTACATGCACTTAAAACAGAACATTTATTAATGACAACTGCAAATAATACATATATTATTTGAAACCTATTCTCAAAATTCAATTAAGAACTTCAAAATACTTTTGCCACACAAATATATATTGAATGAACAAGATTTAATCTTGTTATTAAAATGATTTGACCAAAACTGTTTCAGTAAGACTGAGTCTGAATCTCAGCAGAGTAAAAATCACAAATACAGCCATTAAAATAATAGTGATTTGTAACCTCACAATTTTGATATCTTTTATAACAGTGTCCATTTTCATTTAGCTTTACAATCAATGAATGTAGTTCACAGTGTAAATGACCTTTAAGACACTTAATTTGGCAAGGTCGATTCGATAAAAAAATTAACATACAATTTTAGACAAAGTCAGCGATTCTCAAATATTTTAGAAAAATAAACGAACTAATGATGGACTTTGATTTGCGATTACAAAGCCTATGAAAGTGTTTAAGACATTTCTGAACTTTATTAAGTTTTACTTCACATTCCCAATAAGTTTTATTGTTGCTGTTGTTTATCTTTCATAAAAACAAATATGAGAAACTTTATATAAAACAATCCTGTATCAGAAAATACTTGTACTAGTATTTAAAAAGAAGTTTAAAAGTTCTGATTTCCACTTTATAATTCAATTACAAATAAAACATTAACAATTTTAACTATCATCAGAGATATCGCCAACATGGTAACAAATTCATCCAATTCTATATAAATTTGATGTGAATTCGTAATTTGCATCGAAATTGAGATATGCATTTTTGTTTAATGTTCAAAATGGACAAGTGAATAATAAGAGAATAACACTGAAGAAAACAAACCAAGTTAATATCAGAGTTTTATATATAATATATACTACAATGTATATTTTTTTACCTAATACAACAATTTAATATTTAATACATATTAAAACAATAATTTTAACAGAATAAACAAAACAAAACAAACCGACATATTAATTGCTATTTATCACAGTTGGTATGTCATTATACTAAGAAGCTCACCCTTCTGTTCAGTCTTTGCATATGTCAATCACAATACCTTTGTGTTGACATCCAATCAACTATTAGGTAGTTTTCCTTTCATTAATTCAAAATTGTACCGCTTAATAATAAGCTGAAGTTTTCAAAATTAGAAATCTTAAAAATCTTCTATTAATTGAGATGTCTTCTTCTCATTATTTGTTATCTTTCATCACTTTTCAAACCCGTTTCTTTTTGTTCTCAACTTCTTTTTTCTTCATAAAATGTGCACACTTTTGTATACTGAATTTTTGCTGAATTTTTATTTGGTATCTTTCTAAGTCAATGATGATATGTTCTTAACAACAAGAAGTTCTGGTTAAGTCTTCATTTGTGGCATCATGTTCTTCTTAGACTTTCTGACCAATTTTTACCCTTCTTAGACTTAGTGCTTTTTTACCCTTCCTTACTTATTTTATTTGGTTATTGCTTTAGACTCTTATTTCCCTTATCGGTATCATTCATTCATTCCTCCTTTTCTCATACATCATGTGATTCCTTCTCCTTTTGTTGAGTATTTCCAGTATACTTGTCCGAGACAATGTACTCTGTCATATAGACAAGCAAGGCCAGAAGGCCCATGAATGTAAGGAACACAAACAGGTCCAGTTCCATGCTTGAGTGTGCAGTTGGGTCTACCAGCAGGCACTTATTTCCTATGCAATTAAGGCTCCAAAATTCTTGGCAATATTTCTTTGATAATTATTGGACCAAAGTTCTCGGCAATATGTTCCTCTTATTTATTGGTCCAACGTACTTGGCACTTTGGCCTTGATAATTATTTCTCCAAAGTTCTTGGCAATATTTTATGAGTAGTTATTGCTCTAAATGTCTTTGAAATATGTTCTTCGTAATTATTTCTCCAAAGTTCTTGGCAATATGTATTTTATAATAATTGCTCCAAAGTTTCTTTGCAATATGTCCTTTGTAAATATTGCTCCAAAGTTCTTGACAATTTGTTCTTAGTTATGATTGGTCCAAACTTCTTGGCCATACATCCTTAGTAATTATTGCTTCAAAGATCTTGGCAATATATCCTTGGTGATTGTTCTAAAGTGCTTGGCTTGGAATAACCTCAGTTTTCAAGTTATAATGAGGACTATGTCCTATAGCGTGTAATTTTTTAACTTAATATTGTTTCAGTTGCAAAACGGTGGTGAAATTCATACATAAAGTCACTGGTTTCCTTTTTCTTCAATTTATCACAAATTTACCTAATTCACACAATCTTTCAAACCTATTGACTACAATAATTCCGTTTTCACTTTAATGAGTACTCAAAATCAGCCATTCATCCCTGTATAAACACATAATGAAACGACTAGGTGGTGTAGTCATGCTCCTGATGTAAGATAGTTCATGTAAAATAACTTTATTTAAATAATTTTGAGGAAGTGGTCCCATTTAATGCATACATTTCCTGATATAAACATAGCCTCAGGAAACATATATGGCTAAAACTTAAATAACAGAGATAAACTTGTCTGAACAAACCAATACGTCACAAAAACATGTAAATATGAATAAAAATCATTTAGTTTATGTGCTGTTGTTATTGAGTGTGTTAACAAAATAAATATTTTAAAACAAAATATTTGAATAGATAATTAGGAATGTTGTCAAGGCATTTGAATTGGAAAATTGGGTTGTTTTGGCTAAAATTTGGAAATTCTGGTGATGTTTTCTGGCTAACAAATACCTAAAAATTGAGAATAAAAGTATTTTTAATTGTTATTATTTTTACTGATGTTCAACTAATTTACTTACAGAGCTGGCAGGGATATGAACTTAATGTTGACATTTATTAAAATCAATTTATTTTTAAAAACAAAAATTGTTTTCGAAACCTTCAATAGTAAATTACAGGCAATCATTTGGAAAACATAAACACTTTTTGAGATTGAGAATTTGGCCCCACACTGTCTACCCTTACATGTATCACTTTATGAAGATTATGTTTATTCTATTTAAATACTCAGTGTATTACATTACACTAATTCAGTGAGATAAATCAAAGCAATGTGCTAAAAAAAACAACCTGTTACATGTAAATATCTGTTTTTGATTTAACACACTTGTTATGATAATATTCTTTCTGATACGATACAGACAAATTTAACAGTGGTGTACAATTACAAATCATTGTTTTGATTAACATTCGAGGCTAAAGTGGTAAATTTTACAGGGTGTCATGTAGTTTCTTACATATATTTTACTTTTTGAAAATATCAATTCAGCTTATAATACTTTATATGAAAGGTATGGTTGTAGGGGTCCCTAAATAATGCCTTAATTTTCAGTTTAAGTTGCTGTATCCACAATGAATCATTATCAATGCAGAAAGTGTTTTCCCTGAATAGCATATGCGGATTGTGCAGGCCACAGGGACGACACTTTACATACATGTATTAAACCTCCTTTTCACAGACCTTGGCCCACAGGTAACAACATTATAAAATCAAGGACACATTGAAAGAGTATCAACACTTCCTTTTTGGATTATTTTGAAATTTTCAGTCAGTTCTCAATAAAATATAGGATCACATGGTTAACAAGCGCTAAGTGCACATACGTATGCCTGACACTGGCTTTCTTGAATCAGAGGTAAGGGGAGTTGGGCAGCAGGGAGTGAACTCAAACGATTTCATGGCAAATCCTCAAACAAGTTATGGGCTAGGGGAAAAGCACGGAAAAGGCTGTAACTGTTAAGCTCTGCCCATAAAGGAAAACTTTGAACACTGAGATCTGATTTTATGGTCATTAAAGAAATCAAGCAGGAATAGTAAATATTCATAATCACAATGAGCGAGCCCAACTGTGGGGCTAATAAAAGACAACGATGTAAGAGTTTGACTGTACTTATGGCAGTGTTCTCCGCGAAAATTTGATCAGTGTTTTCATTATTAACCGATCTGCGATCCATATCATCGGTTGAAAATCTAGAAAAATCTGTTGTTTTTTATCCGATAGTGAAATAAATTTAGTGGTGTCACACCACACCGTTTTTATGAAACATCGTTGACGATTTGTTGGTCTAAAACGAAAGAGCTAATCAGAAGCGTTTTAACAGAAATATTTCACACCGTGTCGTTTTTATTCAAACATGGTTGACGATTCGTCGGTCTAAAACGAAAGAGCCTATCAGAAGCGTTGTAAAAGTAACCGATGTACAAATTCAGCATGGAGTCTGGTGGCAAGAAAAGGAAACTCAATCTTTAAATTTTGGCTTTAACCCTTTCAGTGCGGGAACCGAATTTTGAAGGTCTTTGCAAACAGTTTTGATCCAGATGAGACGCCACAAAACATGGCGTCTCATCAGGATCCAAACTGTTTGCTATTCTGATAGTATGCTTTGAAAAAAATCGAAGAGAATGCTTATTTTAGAAATTCAGCAGACGACATTTTAGCAGACGACAAATTTCCCAGCATGCAAAGGGTTAAAGCTTAATCTGGTTAGAAAGAAAATGACAGTTGATTTTCTTCTTGTGTATATTGTAAGTTATTGTTCAATAACTATCTGTTATATTTGTTTTGGTTCTCGTTATCTTTTTTGCGCTGTTTTAGATCGCCTTCGTTCACGATTGTTGTTACTTTTCTTAGTGCCGTTTGTTGTTATGGTTTTATCGCTGAAAAGAGGGTAAGTTTCCCGCATTATCAGAATTGAACTTTTGAATTGTATTCAACTGTTTATAGTTTGACATAATCACTCTTGTTTGAAGTTGTTGTTTGTTTGTTGCGTTTTTTTCATATAGATCTAGTTTTTAGCATAGGTGCAACGCACCTATGCTTAAGGTATAAGCTACATTTTGAAAACCCACATCGATCAGTTGACCATTATGAAGCCTTACCTGATCAAAAATCAAACGAAATATCTATTTAATTTAGTATATGGTAATTCTTACAATTTTTTTTTTTGAAACGTTTTTCTAATGTTTTCTTCCAAGAATATTGCTGACACCGTTTTTAGTGAATTTTTCTAAGACCGTTTTACATGAAAAAACCTTCTAAGAAACTAAAACAAATTTCGTTCGTAAAACAATTCTGTTCTTGTTGATAGTGACCTCACACCTAATTTCTATTTCCGTTGTTTACTGTTCTGTGAGAGGTCAAATGTTTACATAACTGAAATCATAAGGCCCTGGTTTAAGGATATGTAACATTTCATAGGTTAATTATAAATAGAAATTAAAACATATTCTCAGCAGGAAGTGGGGCATAAAGCACTTTTATTCTTTGAAAATGTGTAAAAAATGGCGGAGTACGATGAATGTTTTCTGATTTATGACATGGATTCTGACCTGCCTTTCTATGGATTTGATGAAGTAGAGTTTGAAAGTAATAGAGATGTGTTAATTGAAGTTAAAATGATTTACTTTGAGCCAGAAATTAACGTTACGAGTAGAGCTAATGGTTTAAATGTGGCATCGGATTTAATGGATTCGCGCGAATTCTGGACGAGTGTTGTGTCTGTAAAATATTAAATGGAAAGCTGTAAATGTATCAAGTCGGAAAAGAAAACGGATGGTTGCATAATGGTATGCGTGAAATAATGTAATTCTACGTATTTATTTTCATAGTTATGTCATTTTGTAACCATTCACATTCGTCACTATTTGGAATTCCCGTTTCTAAAAATTGAACATTTTGGTAGCAACAACAAGGGGAGCGACTTGTGATGTCAGCAATCGTTCAGGTTACAATATACTAAATAATCGAGTCATGAAGGGCTGTACTCTCTAAACAAATCATCAAATTTTCCTCGAAGGCATGTTATACACTTTAGACTGTTGTTCTGGTTTTATCGTTTGGAGATATCGATATGGTAAGCATAGGTGTTCACTACTAAATCCCTGAAATAGGATAAAGTTGGAGATTAAAGTAAAAAATGGCACTGCAAAAGGTTACAATCCACTAGAAAACGACCGAAAAAAGGTGCAAAAACGGTCGATTTTGATTTGAGTCGAATTCTTTTTTGGTTTGAACATGACATATCTTTTTTATTGCTTAAATCGATTCAGCTAACAATGCCCGTCAAGAAAAGGTATGGTTATGGGGGTCTCTATGTGCAAAATGTTGTATTTATTTTCGCTCAAAGTTGTCGCTTTTACATTGAAACATATAAGGAAACTATTTAGTATATTTTAACCTAAATATTTACTTCAGCAGCAACTTCTCTGTATCTTGCAACTATGCTTTCAGCGCCATTGGCGCTTCGTTTTTAATTAAGTAAGGATTGAAAGCTTCTTACATTAATTATCACTTCGTTTTGCCATTGTTATGGAGCAGAGGACAATTTTCATTTAATAAATTTAATACAAAGGGAAAAAAATATTTAAAAAAATTAGCACAACCTTTGTCAGTAAAAAAGAAAATAGATTCAGCTACTCCTTCTACATGTACTAGTGACACTTGTGTTCAAACAGACCCTGTTATGTTATAAGATCAGGAAGAATTGAGGGAAGAAACCAAAGCAGCTATTAAGACATTTAACTAAGAGGATGTTTAAGATTATAGCAGCAGTGCCAGTTACAGTGATAGTGACTCTGACTCTTGCGAGATGTAAATAAAATGTGAAGTTCTCATCAGGTAAAATTTATTTTAATAAAAAGAAAATAATATTGTTTTCTTCTCTTGTCTTTTTTCCTTCTTGTCAATCATGAATTTTAGCCAACGCACTGATATCTATTAGCCAAAGTTGCTCAATCATGAATTTTAGCCAACGCACTGATATCTATTAGCCAAAGTTGCTCAATCATGAATTTTAGCCAACGCACTGATATCTATTAGCCAAAGTTGCATATTCATTTTTTTCGGGGGGCTTTTCACCCCTGAACCCTTTAACAGGGCGGTGCCCTGGTCCCACTGGGAGCCTAGGCGGCCTCCTAGACCCCCGGCCTAATCTGTTGCTTTATTAAAAAAATCTGTTGTTCCAAATAATAATAAAAACACTGCTTGATTAGCCAATTATATTTTTAAAGTGGCCAGCGACTAGGCAATAAAACAGATGTATTAGCACCATTTCGATTGATTCTTAGGGGGAAATGTAGCCGGCATCTAGATTGAATGTAACCGGTGAAATCGCCGGCTGCCAGTGCTTCTGGAGAACACTGACTTGTGGTAATAAGTACACTCATTTTGCATAACCAGGACTGCAAGCTTAAAATCCTTTTATTAATAGGTCTATTTATATATATTTTTTATTTAGTGCAGGATTAATAGCACCATGTACGGACACGTTTTAATAGTATACAACATTTTTTCCTTTTCTTTTATAGAAATTGAAGGTTGTTTTACAAATACAGACTTAACTTAGTACAAATGAATGCATGAACAAAAAAAATTATTAATAACTAAAACAGAAACTTTAAATAGCAATATTAATGAAAAAAGTTAAATTATTCACAAAGTATTACAAACAACTTACCATCATTTATTTATTTAACATCACTTAATGATGTGTTCATTTCACTCCATTAATAACACAAGAATAACTTCAAGTATCCATTTTGAAACATAAAAGTCCTTGTTCAATGAACTACATATTGTACAGGACACAGAGCGAGAAGCAAATCTTAATTCCGGAGTTGACAAGTTTACATCCATACAAACACTGTACAAGTTTACTTTTTCATGAATACAGTCTATGTTAAACTACAGCTACTGTTTAACGTCCTCTGAAGAAATAAGGGAAATAAAACTGTGAACAATTCATGCCACAGTGGTTTTCAACCTGGTTATATAACGTGAGATATGGTATGACATATAAGCTAGATAAAACTGAAGTAAACTGCATTAAAAATATATCACATTACAGTAAACCGATAAGAATCAATCAATATAAATCAATCAATCATAAGATTGATCACTGTTAAATGCAATAGTATGAATGTAGGATATGCAAAATGCAGAAGTTTTATGTAAATAGATCCCAAGTGCTCTAACTTAAAAGGAATTACATAAGCGGACACCTATATTGACAGATGTAAATATATCCACAGCAGAGGTCTTTCATAGTAAAATAGTATGTTAACAATTAATTGATATCTTAAAGGAATGTTGTGTAAGGGATATGGCAAAAGGAGCATGCAAGTTATTTCTCTACTCCTAAGGTTTTTAACTTACCGTCCCAAAAATACAATCATTATCATGATTGCTGCATGAGCATGTGAAAATAAATCAGTCTCGCTCTGCGAAAACAGGGTTTGATTTATGTGCGCTTAGTATTGTCCCATATTAGCCTGTGCAGTTTGAATAGGCTAATCAGTGTCATGAAACACTTACCGTTTTTATCCAGGGTTTTCAATTGAGCAGAATCATGCTTTTTAATGCAAGTATTTTGCAATTTTGTCACTTTTGACTTCACCAAATTATCTTCCTTGCATTATTTTGATGCAAATGTTACCATGAAACTAACATAAAATGTATGTTTTATTACACAAAACGTTGGTTTTTAGTTAAGCAAGATATATACTAAAAGTTATACAAAGCAATATTTGTAGAGCAATAAACTAATAATATTAGTTTATTGCTATACCAATATTGCTTTGTGTTAGTAATATCTGTTAACAAAATATCTAGATGGCAGTATTTGACCCATGAAAAGTTCATTTGACCCCTGAAAATATCAAGAACTGCAGCTCATCTTCTTAGCAAAAATCCATTTTCAGCAGAAAGTATGATCCCTAAAAACCTGGGCAGACTCCCTATTTTCCCAGAGAGAGGCTCAATTTAATTACTATAAAATTAAACCACCGTTACTTAGCATACGTACCTTCAAAGACTCGTTACTGGAGTCAGCACTGACGTCCCGCTGAATGCCGCTGTCGTTGCTGTTACTGGAGGTAACGTCAGTCTGCATGATGATCCCCAGCCTGTCATACGAGTCCTTTCTAGCGACTGGCGAACGTTCTGACATCTTGTCTTTGGAAACAGACCTCTTTCTTGGCCTGCCCAATGACCTGTAACTAAATCCCACACTTTCGCTGTTCGCCATCCAAGTACAATATTGGCACATCGAGGATGAATCCGTGGAAGTCAGAGTCAGATCAGAATTTCTTCGGCGCCGCCCAAGGGTTGCGGACCTTGGAGGGAGATCACATTCGCATCGCGCATCATCAATGTTAATATCACAGTCTAGAGAGTTAAACGAGTTATTTCTGGCTTTGATGGAGGACTGTGAACCCAAGCGAGATAAACTTGACGAGGAACTGGGATTTCTGCGCGGTGAGGCGGTGATGGTAGCAGGTTTGGGAGTCTTTGGTTTGCTTGGTTGTTCTAATGGCGGTGGGGATTGTATACTACTGCTAATACTGCAAGCAGAAGAGACACTCATTTGATCATCATCTCGCGGAGTTACAGTTCCAACTTGCTTCGTTCTTGCGTACACGCATTTTAAAGCATTTGAATTGAGTTCATGGATAGGGGTGGTAGGATTAGACACTGACTGGCGAAAGTTACAGCGCTCTTGGGTAGGTGTGGGGCAGTTGGAGTCGACTTCCCCAGAATCGGAATGGGGCTTGGAAGGGTAAATATCGGCAGAGGTATGCCGACGACGAAATTCCCGATTTGCATATGGCGAACTGGGGGGTGTAGCGACGCTTTCAATGTCGTCTTGGTGAAACACGGCGATGGGGGGAGAAGTGGGATGGTCAATTTTCAATGGACTAGCACTAACAGAGGAGTCTGATTTGTTCTTTTTGAAAAAACCTTTGAAATTTACTTTCTTTGAGAAAAAGTCTTTAGCAGATTCACTTGGTTTGTTCGCAGTCGTCAAACTCAGATTTTCGTTCGCAGATTTCCGTTTGGCCATCATCTTCTTGATGAAAGTAGAACTTTGATTTTGAACACTTGGTGAGTTATTGCCACTGTTTGTGCCACTGTCGTCTATGGCAACTACACTCGATCGAGAACTGTTATGTATTGCATCTTCCATTATACCAGATAGTCTCAGAGACCCAACTTCTTGGGCCTGGCGAAAACTTGACGTCCGTTTCGCTCGCTGCATCACTCGCTTAACCTCCTCATCCTTTACACCCTCTGGTAGACTAGAACTGCTCAGTTTTTTAATTTGAGATTCAAATTTATCGTCCGAGTCCACACTCAGTCTGTCTGACACCGTTAAATTGTTTTCAGAATAATTACTCAAATAAGATTCGTTCATGTAGTCATCGAGACAGGGAGCCAAGTTAGACAAACTGAACTCTTCACTCAAGCATTTGTTCTGAATATGATCATCACCATCAGCGTAAAACACGTCCTCTTGGCTCTCGCCATTTGCCAGAGCAGCTTTTCCAATCTGTCTGCGTAGAGATGGTTTATTATGCATTTTGGTTGCCTCCCTTGGACTGCTTCTGAAACTTTGGATAGCCTCCCTTGAATATTCTTCTGGACTTGTTTCTGGCATGCTTACATTGTCAGCTGAGCCCTGGAAACCAGTCTGCTCATTGTGAAAGTCAAGGTCATTGGTTGCCATGGTTTCAAAGGTGAAATGCCCATCCTTGTAAACGATCCGGGTGTTGCCAAAAGCCAAAGTACCTAAAACAAAGTACAATTAAATATAACTTTTTTCACATCATATTTAACTGCCTGTTTCATCTGCACACTGTTTTTATCATATCCACATTGTAAAACTGTAATAGTAATAGTAAAGTTGTTAGTATTAAACAGCAGTGGACAATAGTAAGACACCTGAAGATGTTGATGATGATGGAGGTAATCATTATGCCCATGATGATGACAGTGTTTTTTTTCACTATTTTGGGAATAGGGCCTTGTCCCTTTGAATTGGGAATATTGACCAAATTTAGCAAATAAGTGTTGTTGCTGTTAATATTTGTGATGTCTATGAAACCTTATTTCTAGGCTGTCCCAAAAAAGTCATTCAAATGCACAGAAGAAAAGTAGCCATACCATATTACTACAAAACCACCAGATCCTTATTCCTATCATGATCATTCTGTAATATTTAAAGGGGCCTTTTCACAGATTTTGGCATTTTTTTAACTTATTCATTAAATGCTTTATATTGATAAATGTAAACATTGGATCATAAAAGCTCCAGTAAAAAATCAAGAAAAAAAAATAAAAAAAGGAAAAGAACATTGCCCAGAGCAGGTTTCGAACCAGTGACCCCTGGAGTCCTGCCAGATTCCTGAAGTAAAAACGCTTTAGCCTACTGAGCTATACCGCCGAGTACACAATCTTGACGTATTTTATACCTTATAATCTTCGTAGTTTCACAAAATTTAACGACAAAAACAGAACTCTCCAAATTATTCAATCGTTTCGCGTTGCAACGCTTTATAATTTTTAGGTTTTAAAATCGTCAAAAGATGCATATAATGGCTATATTAGAGCATGGTTAATGTTCAGTACCGGGTATTACTGTTTCCTCACAAATATCATAACTAAAACGGAAACTTACGAATCTGAAACAACTTTTTTCAATTTTGTCAATTTACCAAAGCGTGAAAAGATCCCTTTAAGATACATTTCTATCTATATTAGTGCCGTGCATACTTCATTATTGCCATAAATGAAACTGGAGTCAGGTGTCATAACTACACCATCACAGAGTTGATAAACAAATCAATATGAAAGATTTGTATACCAGTACAGGACTCTTCTACTGTTTTAGTCTACATAACTCTGCACACTGCAACTGATACAGAGCATAATATATCTTGCTCTTGTACATGTTTATCATCGATATTTGCTCTAAATCACATTGCTGATAAGAAATAAGTGTCGAGTCATTCTTTTAATGCAGCTAAACAGCGATTGTTTTCCTTCTTTATCAAGTACCTGTAAAAAGTACTTTCCCAATTATGAAAAACTACAAAATTCGCGATTGGAGTCTCGAAAATTCCCAAAAGGAAAGAAAATTGCGTCAATTTTGTTCCGAAAGTGCTTTATCTGCAAGTGAACAAATTAAAACATGAAAACTAAACATTTCAAGCCTAAATGCATGTAAATTAATATTTGAATAGGTTAGTGCAATTTATACCAACTTATTTAAAAGACTCACAATAATCCCAATCCCAATCTGAAGATTTCATGACCAGAATGTGCCCAATTTCAGGTTTTTGTGTGCTTATTTTACCCCATTGGTACGCTATCTGTACTATTCCCAATTGGGCAAAAAAATGATGTTCCAGTATTACCGTCTACCCACAGATATGCCCTATATTCCAACTGTTCACTCACCACTACCCTTATAAACCTAGGTGGTCTCTATTTTACAGTCAGTTTTTTTGGCCCCATTGTAAAAAGTACTGGTACCAGCCCAAGTGGGAAAAGTTAGAGCGAACAAAACTGAAATTGGGACATTTCGCGTTGTTAAGTCTATAGATTGGGTATCCAGGCGAAACAATGACCAAGGTAGACCATGGTCACCATGGTTTTTGATGGTTGACCATGGTATTTGATTGTCAGCCATCAAAAACCTTGGTGGACCATGGTCGACAAAAAAGATGGACCATGGTCTGCAATGGTGACCGTGGTTAACCATGGTCGGCAATGGTGACAAAAGACAGACCATGGTTGGCCATGGTCACAAAAAACATAGACCATGGTTGGCAATGGTGACCATGGTTAACCATGGTTGGCAATGGTGACAAAAAGACAGACCATGGTTGGACATGGTCACAAAAACACGGACCATGATCGGCAAAGTTACTTTTATTTTCATTTTAGTGTTCCCATGGTGTCCCATGTTCATTTACATAAAATATGCAATAATGTTAATTGTTCTTGGAAGAATTAAAAGAACAGTTTAAGAACTTAGTTCTAAGGACATCTTATTTCAAGAACAGTTTAAGATGATATCAAGAACACAAACATGTACAATGCATTGCTGTTTTTACAAAGAAAGAATATTGTGTGCACAGGAAGTTGAAATAGGCAAGCTGAATGAAGCCACATGGTTTATGTTATATTGGGAAATGTAAGTCTTTAATAAATTACCGGCTAAACTGATCAGACATTGGTTCCATTTCAACTTCTTTGGCACTGTGTTCGCTTATGTTTCCCAATTTTTGCTACATTGCACAGTGCTTCAGCTAGGCCTAAATTGAAGGGTGCACTGCCCTGCCCTTCCGAACCTCCGTCCTGCCCTTCCTAGGCTCCTCCTGCCCATGATATTTGGTGATTTGGTATTTGGCCATGGTCAACAATGTTATTTAGCCATGATTGACCATGGTCATGATGAACATGGCCAAAGACTGTGGTGCCATTTAACAAAATGTGGTCTACCATGATCATATGACCATGGTCGGCCATGGTTTAGCCATGGTCTACCATGGTCAAATGGCCTTCATTTCGCCTGTGTAATGGATTTCATTTAAAATTGGTAATCAAGTGTTGTCAAGATGTCACAATTATATTTACTTAGATTCAAGCCACAGAGCTGCATACGGAAATTAGTAAAATGTTGTACATTATTTAATGTTTGTTTTTTTTTGAAACCTTCAAGTGGGATTTTTTTGGTTAGCAATTAAAACATTTTAATTTTTTTTTCGCCATTGGGAAAGTGCCGTTTTACAGTCCTTTATAAAGAAGGAAAAAAAATTGCTGATTTCACAGCGCCTAAACCTGGATCACCCTATCCCACCCAGTCACCTCACCTAATCCCACCTCATTGCCCTCACCAAACAGTGCATTTCTTTCCTTCAAATTCCAGGCCATTATGAGGAGTCAATCCAAATGGAAAAACACATAATTCAAGCAAGGTTTCGTGTTCTCACTTAAGTACAGCGCAGGCTAACTCCTGACAAGACTTAAAATGCGCAGGCTGGTCCGGAGCTACAGAAGAAGCATTAGACCTATTTTCTCTTGTCACTGCTCAACATATTGAAGCAATCAACATATTTTTACCAAGAAGCAAAAGCTACAATAATTTTACCTTTTTACTTTAATCCTTTAAGTAAACTTACCTGAATGTTCCTTTTGTTGAAAGAAGCATTAAAGTATTCTAATAGATTTACAAATTAACCAATGCATTTCCAACATTTTTTTCAAAAAGAACTATTGTTTTCATAGCATTATTTCACACATTTTTTCTTTATTTTCCATAACAGTCAATACTATGCAAGTTTATCAGTTAAGCACAGTCATTGCTATATTAAATATTTCTGTCCCTTTTTCATTCAAACATACACAAAGCTATATCCAGACTCAACAAACGTGTTTTAATGTTGCATTCTGTGTAGACATATTATTATCATTTTAGCTCCATGGCACATTAAACCACATCCATGATACACAAGCCTTATAACCGCACCAAAACTATCATAGTCACCATCTTAACACTTCGTTCAGTTGTCATTTGATCAAGATAGGAAGGAAATTTGCCTAGCTATTTTTTTTCAAAAGGGCTGTATTATCATGTTAATTTATTGTTAGCTATTTAATGTTCTGTTTTGTATCTGTGCAGAAATATCATAAATCATAGCCTGCCGTTTTATAAAAAGTTTAAGTTCAGATCAATGTTTATGACACTTGAACAATGTTTAAAACTGTTTTGAAAAAAAATATGTCCAAGACATGGATAACTGTGTGTGTGCAACAAGTGGAAAATTGTGCCCATTTTGGATTGATTTGATAACTTAAAAAATTTAAACACTTTAAATAAAACAAGTTCTTAAATGACTTTAAAACAATACCTGTACTAATATATGCATCTATTTGCTAAATAATGCATTCAGATAGACAATGAGGTATAAGGCATTTGCCATTTTACAAGCCGGTATAAAAGGCTAACTAGATAAAGGCATAATTGTTTTTCAGCTACATTACTATTGAGGGCAATTACAATCTTGATCAAAATATTTATTGTCTAAAACAAAAGACTCTGCACAAATTGGTGACACACCTATTTTCAGGGTGTTTTATTTATCTATGCGTTCATTTGTTTTGAAAATAATAGTTCAAAGTTGTCTTGACTTTGTCTCTCATTTCAATTTCTCCAAAAAAACAATACACTGATTTTAAACCTTGAACACCCTTATCTTTTCGAAATTCTAATAAAGCGAAGGTTAGTTTGTGCAATAAACATGTAATCAATAATAATTTGCAAGTGATGCTGCTACTACAGCTTAGATCTACAGCTGCTGCTGCTAATGATGATATGTTGATGATGACAATAATAAGATAAAATGATGATAATGATAACGATGGTGATGATGACTATGATGATGATGACATAAAATGATGATAATGAAAACAATGATGATGCTGGAATGATTTTATGGTAAATATGATTATAATGATTATTGTTATAAAATGTGGTTGCTTAAAGCCACACACCTTGAAATGAAATACATGTTAATTTATACATATAGATGCAATTTGAAAGTGTGCAAAATTGTCATTATATCTAAAGCCTAGTAAGCAAATCATTTATTATTTTGTTTTAATTTTAAAACCGAAAGTAGGATTTCAATACGCATACGTAATTTCGACAAACGCGATTATTTTTTAGTTTTAAAGCGCAAAATAGAAGGATTTCTACCTTGTAACCACCAGATATATTCTAATTGGAATTGATAAAATTAAATATATAGCCTAGTTAGCAAGTAATTTATTATTTTTCAAACGGTACCGCTTTTTAAACCGAAAGTATGATTTCTAGACGTATACGTCCATTTCGACAAACGCGATTATTTTTTAAGTTTTAAAGCGCGAAAAGATGGATTTCTATCCTGTAACTACCAGATATATTCTAAACGGCATATATAAAATATGTTTCTTATTTATACTTAAATTTACTATGAAATGTAGTTCATGTTAAGGTGTGTGGCTTTAACAGAATGTAGCTGCTCTGTTAACTTCACGGATAATATGCCAATGGTGTAATGATTACAAGTTGAAATGCTTTTAAAGTACATTAATTAGAGCCGATCATATAACAACAAATGCCTAAATATGAGGATAAAAATAAGTAATAAGTCATGAAACTTCATTTACTGTCCGTTATGAATATTTAATTAAATATTTGTTTTAAAGACAATCCATCGTTTAACCCTTTGCATGCTGGGAAATTTGTCGTCTGCTAAAATGTCATCTGCTGAATTTCTAAAATTAGCATTTTCTTCTTTTTTTTTCCAAAGAATACTATCAGAATAGCAAACAGTTTGGATCCTTATGAGACGCCATGTTCTGTGGCGTCTCATCTGGATCGAAACTGTTTGCAAAGGCCTTCAAAATTCAGTTCCAGCACTGAAAGGGTTGACAATGCCAAGTTCTTCCATTCAATGTGTGAGTGTGAGTGAACGTGATATTGTTGACCTATCAATTACTTTATAATTATACATGTAATTATCTACATGTTCATCTTTAAGTTTTACTATCCTGTAAAAGGTCAATATTGCCCCTAGGGTCCAATGAGGTCAGAAGGTCAACTGTGTATCAACATAATCAGGCGACCTCCAATGGCTTTAAGTAGCTGGTTGTTTACAACTTACACAATAGGACGGTTCAAAATTCCACCTAACACTTTAAGTAAGCATCACCAAAAAACATTTTAGTTTTGCTTCAAAATTAATAGCATCTTTTGACCCTTTACCACTAAGATACGTTTCTTGACGGATTTGTATTCACTTAGGAAGTTTAATTTAATTAAAGATAATTTTGTTTACTAGATTAAAGTTTTAAAAGCTTTATTTCCAACACTTAGATACTGATGAGCAGCAAACAGCATAAAACCTGAAAAGACTGCAAGTTACTCGCAGGCTGTTCTGGTTTTATGTTGTTTGCACACAGCCATTTTCACTTTGCTTCTGAGTGGGAAAGGATTAAAACTTACACATTAAAAGGATTCAAAAGCAAATTCTAAACAAGATATGTGTTTGTCGAAAACACTATGTCCCCTACTGAGCCGCTTTGAAGCTATATATTTGACCTTTGACCTTGAAGGATGACCTTGACCTTTCACCACTCAAAATGTGCAGCTCCATGATATACACATGCATGGCAAATATGAAGTTGCTATCTTCAAAATTGCAAAAGTTATGAAAAAATGTTAAAGTTGGAGCAAACAAACACAGTGTCAAACCAACCAACCAACAGACAGGGCAAAAACAATATGTCCCCACTATAGTGGTGGGAGACATAAAGACCAATCAGAAAATATTATCCAAATGTATGCATTTGTAAATATGTTAATCATGTGCCCTTAAACATGGTAAACAAAATGATAAAATGATCTCGAACCTGTGGGAAGGCTCAAGCTCCGATGCTTATTTCCACGTGGTAGGGGCGTCTGACCACGCTGCTGGTCCTTGCTACTTCTAGGTCGCTGTGGTTGCTTCTGTGGTTGCTGCTGCTGCTGCTGATGCTTATGATGGTGCTCACGTTTGCTCTCAAATGTTGCAGTGACCCCTTCCCTACTTTCCTCGACCTCTGCTATTTCAGAGAGCAGCTGTAAGTGAGAAACAAAGGTCAACAGTGAGCACATGATAGAATCAAACTTTCAATTTAACAATATCTCCTATTTCGTTTAAAATAATAATCAAACTTAAATTGGAATATAAAACTCAACTTTAGGCCACAGAGATGCCTTTCTTGCTAGCTTTTTCTCTGTGATAACGGGGCTTATAGATATAATGCACGTGCCTAAAGTGTTGTCCTAGATAAGCCTGTGCTGTTCACACAGGCTAGACATGGACCACAATTACCATTATAACTGTATTTTCACTAATAAGAGTCTTTCTACATACGAAAATTACCATACAAGTGGAATGTCAAGTCCCTTATAAGCCTGTGTAGACTGCAAAATCATTTGCTTCATAAAACTTGATATTTTGTACCCGAAGCATAAGTTTGTACCCAAAGCACATAATTTTGTACCCAAAGCACAAGTTTGTACCCAAAGAACACATTTGTACCTAAAGCACAAGTTTGTACCCAAAGCACGTGCCAACACTAAATTTCAGTTGTTGCATGTACAATTTCTGTATAAAAACTAGTTAAAAATATTTAACGTTATTTCTACGTTTGAATTAGCTTTTAATAAAAGACTGTGTTTTTTTCAAGGACAAATGTAGCAGCATAAATGGTAAAACCAAAACGCCAAACCTAAAAATCAACATTAAAACAAAAAATTCCTTAATAAACAACAACAACAACAAATGTAAATTTTATGTGTTTATAAATAACCCACAAACAGGTTTGTAGATTAGTCCATGTACTCCATATTTCAGTCCACAGGTTACAATTCACTGTGAATATTCAACAGTTTAATTTTCAGATAAAAACTATATTTAAATGGCTACAACTTTATCAGCACTTGTTGACACTAAACACACAAGAGCTTGTGGCCAATATACCAACTGTACACCCAAACACAAAGGTGTTTTATCCTATTAAACAAATACATACACACACAAAAAGTATAACGATTTTCACTTAATGATATAAATCTTATAACCTAACTGACGAGTAATAAATCCAGTTTTTTGCAATATCATATTGGTACAAATCAAATACGCTCAACTGTTAAACAAACATCTTCCATAAATGAACATAAACAATGCAGAGAAAAAATCATATCTTCAGTAAATGAACTGTAACATCGCTCACACAAAGTCAGCTTTGAAATTTTCATAATCTTACAGAAATGTTCCACACATGCAAGATCAGATATTATTGTACCAGAATAGAAAAAACACTACTCCATTTGTGGTTACACAAAAATTTAAAACAATTGTTTGGGACAATAATTAAAATACCATGCTAATTTATCATTTTTAACCTGTTTAAAATATAGGTACAATTCAACTGTTGGACAGTAAATAATGTAGGAGGCAATTTTTTAAACCAAACATCTAGGGAAGGAATTTAAAACATTCTTTAACAATATCTTTTAAAACAGAGTATTGAATCAACTTAGTTGTTGAAATTTGTTAAATGCGTGCAAGCAATATTCAATGGCAATGAAATAACCTTTGTATAAGAGATCATAGCTGAAGATTTTAACTTAAACAGGTTTACAAACAAAGCCGACAGAAATAACATTTGAAGAATTTGAATGTGCATCAAAATGAATGATAAAACCTTAATAATTTAAAGAATATAATGATGCATAAAATATTATACTTTTTATAGAGATTTTGTTTAATAAAATAATTATTAAGAAGCAAATTCGTTGAACTGATATGCCCCGCCAAAATGCTTCTGGACACAATAGTGTTATATTTGACACTCAAACAAGGGCTGTTTGTAAAACATGCATGACCCCAATATGGGCTATCAGTTGTAGTGGCAGCCATTGTGTGAATACGTTTTTTGTCACTGTGACCTTGACCTTTGACCTAATGTAAGATATCATCCGGAAACCATTGTACTCTTTTGAGTCACTGTGACCTTGACCTTTGACCTAGTGACCTGAAAATCAATAGGGGTGATCTACAAGTCATGATCAATGTACCTATGAAGTTTCATGATCCTAGGCGTAAGCATTATTGAGTTATCATCCAGAAACCATTTTACTGTGTTGAGTCAGCGTGACCTTGACCTTTGACCTAGTGACCTGAAAATCAATAGGGGTCATCTGCCAGTCATGATCAATGTACCTATGAAGTTTCATGATCCTAGGCTTAAGCATTCTTGAGTTATCATCCGGAACCGTTTTACTGTTTCGAGTCACTGTTACCTTGACCTTTGATCTTGTGACCTGAAAATCAATAGGGGTCATATGCGAGTCATGATCAATGTACCTATGAAGTTTCATGATCCAAGGCGTAAGTGATCTTGAGTTATCATCCGGAAACCATTCGGTGGACGGACCGACCAACATGTGCAAAACAATATACCCCCTCTTCTTTGAAGGGGGGCATCATAAAACATAATAACCCATTTATGCCTAGCGTCTAGAAAAAATGCCTTGATAAACAGCGTATACCCAGATTGAGACGCCGCATGATGCAGCGTCTCATCTGGGTCTGCGCTGTTTGCTTAAATGAATTTCTGTAAGAAATATTCTAAATATAGAAATAAATATACTAGACATCCCTAATTTTGGAATTAATTTGATCCATTTTAGAAGGATGGGAGAGTCCACTAGACATAAATGGGTTAACAAACATCATAATGATTTTCTCTTCTAACATTCTGATGAATATAAATTAATATAATGGCATTATACAGCGCTCCAGCTAGGTCTAAATGGAAGGGAACCCCACCCTGCCCTTCCGGAGCCCCGCCCTGCACTTTATTTTTTTTTTTAATATTTCAATTTATAAAGCTCATATTACATTGTTAATACTGCGCGCTTGAAAGTGCCCTTTTGACAAAATACTGCACGCTCGATAGTACTTTTTTTGACAAAATACTGCATGCTCAATATTCCCTTTTGACAAAATACTGCGGGCTCGAAAGTGACCTTTTGACAAAGAGCCAAACCCCCTTCCTGCCCTTTTCAAATCCTAGCTGCTAGCCCAGAAGCACTGAGCATATCACAATATTAATGTTAAAAACCTGGTAACTAAAACATAATTAATACCAGACCCTCCAATGTGCACTTCCAAACTTTTAAGTAGCTTAGTATCTGAGCTTATTATCCAGCTATGATTAAAACAAAGTATTGTAACT
Organism: Dreissena polymorpha; assembly: GCF_020536995.1. Taxonomy (NCBI): domain Eukaryota; kingdom Metazoa; phylum Mollusca; class Bivalvia; order Myida; family Dreissenidae; genus Dreissena; species Dreissena polymorpha. The sequence continues at coordinate 74,252,314 of NC_068360.1, read as the reverse complement.
ATTATAATCGTGCTTAAAACCAAGTCTACATTTTATCCTGAAACTGTTCTATCTGCCTCACATTCCTTTATAAGATTCAATAGTTTTACACCTACATGTATTAGTCTATTTCAGCAAAGAACTCTTGGCACACAGCTGCACTTGATTTTGACCACAGAATACCAATTTCAACAAGTTATTGCCCTATTTGTCACCGCACTTGATACAGAAATGCTTTGACATGCAAAAGTATCATTCCAAAAGCTATCAACTGCTCCAGTCACCTATAAAAAGGGCTGTCAAAACACTTGAACCTATTTCCGTAAAAAACCTATTTCGATCTCCATCTCTTGAAAACTTACGTTTGTATATTATCACTCTGTGGTCAAACAACATTCTGCACTCTACAAATGCTTCTATTCAGCTGTTACATGTACATACAATCAAAGTCCAAAATGTTCCTATCACTGAATTATTCTTTAAATATTCAAAATGACAATAATCATCCAATGACAATATTGTTTATCATCAGCATCACAATTTACAGAAAGAAGAAATAGGCATATTTTTTTTAAATTATATGAAATGTCATGCTTAATTTTTAAAATTATATGAAATGTCATGCTTATAAATTCAAAATGTAATTTTAGAAAGATATTTGGATGAGCCCCTTTACTAAAAAATAATAGAAACCAATTTGTGGTGTTTTTTTTTTGTTAATCTCCCATCTAGCTTTACTAGTAAAAAATTATCAAATTTAATCTTTAAAACACTTTAATTTTTATTTTTGAAGTATTTGTTAGCAAAAAAACACCAACACTGATTTCCCAATTTTGGTCAAAATGCCACGATTTTTTCCAATCCAAAAGGACACAGCCCTATTCCCAAATGGTTAAAAAACACTGATTTCTAAACAAAAATCCTTTGATCCATTCTGTAATATCCAAACCTGCATCACAATTAATACATGTCATCAAGCAAGACCAACAACTACACTCATCATGTTCACAAATCCTCAAAGCATCCAAAAACACCCGCAAAACAATAAATCCAACAGAAAAATGCTTATATATCATAAATCACCCAGCAAGCCTCATGTTTCACACAAATGTTACAAAAATCCCCATAATTTACTTAGCTACACCACCAACCTGACCCTAAACTGAACCACATCTGTCTGATTAATTGCTGTACATCAGTTCCCAGCTTTATTTACCCCAAATCCTATTGCTGATGAGCATGCAACAGGCTGGGCCCAGCCAAATGGGCTGATAAGCACTGGCAGCTGCACTAGGGCATATCAATGCAGAAGTATTTTTGCCTGATGTTTTTGCAGTACAAATGCATTGACGAGTACCAAAAACACTTGGTTTCGTTTTTGGCATACACATTCAGGTTTAAGAACAAATTTGAGTAAAAGAAATATTTTTCAGAACATGTGAATTTGAGCAAAGCTACTGCAAGGTGCTGTACCCAGATTGAATAAAATTTCTGACATTCTAGACAATAATAACATTTATTACTAAAAATGTTACAAGAAAATGATTCAGATCTCTACATTGTTAAAATATCCATCATTCTTTCAATAACAAAGACTTAAATATCAAATCAACAATTACATAATTACAATTTGCCTTAATATAGCGCATAGCAGAATACAAAACTGGACTTAAGTTGCCATACATGTATCGGTTAATGTGTATTCTGTGGTTAATGTGTACTCGGTGTTAATTCTACTAATAGTTTGACATGTGTTATGAATTGCAGTTCATATCTCATTAACTTGGCAACAATCGGGATCTATGCAATGTATTGTGGTGATAAAAATGACAAGTTTTGTTGCTGCTATGTTGTTTATGAAACAATACTCTTATCAACAAGGAATGTGTGTGGTTTTGTTTAGAAGTAGGGAGCAATGTTACATGTGGTATCACATTTAGCCAAAATAACCAACAGAAAAAAATCCAAGAACACAAGGCCTGAAACAAATAATTCTGAGTGTTCCTACAAAGTTTTCAATTCTTACCACAATGAAGCCTTCAGATAAGAGGGCTTAACTCAGAACTGGCTTTAAACAATTTTCTAACCCTACAGCTCTTAAACTCAGAAATTGCCATTTCATCAGGTTAGACAACTATTACTCACAAATTACTTTGTAGTTAGAGTTGTTCCCCTTGTTAATATATTTAACTAAACATGTATAATTAGATATTCATTTAGGTCTTTGCACTTTTCTTATTTTGCAAACTGATACATAATGGTGTGTTCTTTGTAACCAGATATTTGTTAGATTACAAAGGGTTAATTTCCCAGACCCTGAATGAGAAATGCTGTTTAAATTACATCCAGTGAAACATGAGAGCAAGAAAACATAATAGAATAATATACAGATAAAAAGAAACAGACTGTTCACACATTGTTTGATGGGAGACAGCAATTCAGAATGAAAAATGGAGCAGTGGATGGGTTTCAATTTAAACCTATGAGTTCAGAACACTGTGTTACATGAAATAGGTATTACCAGTAGAAGTTAAACTTAGAATGGACATCATTTTGGTGATATTCTTGTTCTTTCCATACTTACCATTTTATTTACAACCAATTCAATTATGACATTTTATATGCAGCAGCAGGTGTCTATTTTGCTTGTATTTTGTCAAACCAGTAAAAACAACAGTTAAAACAGCATCGTACAGATTGTTGAAATAACAATGATTATTTGAATATTGATGTCTTATTCCAACTTAACATCAGTTTTATTCAAGTCATTAACATTTTTTTCAAAATCAGAATATGAATAATTCAAAGCTGTCTTAAACAAACATAATTATATTGGAGTAAAATAAAATTGACTTTATTGAAAAAAAAAATCTTTTTAAGGAAAAAAAATGAGTTAGCAAGGGAACATCACAATTTTGATTAGGCTTTATTATAATCAACCAATGTTAATGGGCCAATTACACTGTGAAAAGAGGGTTCAATGCATGTGCGTAAAATTCCTTTTTACGGTAGGTAGCGCAGACGAATGTGTCATATTTATTTCATACTGTAACTTTTAAGAAAACAAAATGAGACAACACTGTAAAATTGCATACATGATTCAATGCATAATGCAGTTTTATGAGACCAAATCACCATTCCTTCTATACATAAATTTAGTTAAAATCTATTTTCTTCAGCTCGATTGCATGGAAAGCCTTAGAACGTATTGCAATGCTCTAGAGCCGGTTTCCTGGATAGAACCAATATTTGGTGCATTTGATATTTAATAAACGCTCCCAGTGGGGACCTAATCCATGTACTCATGGTTGTTAGGCAGTAACCATATCTGCTACAACACAGAAACCTTAAATACATTTGACAAACGCTATGAAAAATTGTTCTAGCTTTTCTTAAAAACCAGTTGCCAGTCAACGGCACCGTTTATTGCAGTTAATAACATTAAATTTGAAATATGTTTTTAATAATCATGATGGCAATTCTGTCATAGGAAAGTCCCATTTGCAAAACAGTTTGACACAATCACCCATTCTCTCATCAACATGTGTAAAACTGCAGATTTCAAATAATCATTCAATTACTTCAAAACGTTAGCATTCAAAATGATTCATTCACACATTTAAGTAGTATTTCCTGTCAATTCAAACGTCAGAACTTGCACCTAAAATTCTTTCTATAGCCCGTGTCCTACTTTAATTTCCCATCCTTCATTTCTATTATCTCTATCAAGTTTACCAGCAACCACAAAATCATTTCATGAAAAAATGACCTTGAAATGGTTATGACTCCTTTCCTCTTCAAACCAGGGCCTTATTTACAGTAAATTATAATTCAACAAGCCAAAGAGCATGAAATTGACACTAAGTGGGTTAAAGCAACTTATAAAGATTATTTCAGCTTTATCTTCGCTTAAGCCCTTTTACTGGTGAAAATTTCCTGATATTTTTTAACACAAAGTCCTGAGGCTTAAACACTATAAAAAGAGTTAAGCAATACACCTGCAGTTTTTTTTAAAATCAAGTCCAGTATATTCTCAATGGGGAAAAGAATATATTTGTCCTAAAAATTCCCAATTGAAGGTTTAAAAAAAATGTATATCAATATTTAGTAATTTCCAATCCAGCTCTACATTAGAACCACTTTATTAACTCAAATATTTAAAACACTTTTATGCTCACTTTGGAAGCATTTGTTAGCAAAAACACAACACTAATTTCCAAATTGTGGTTAAAATGCCGCAATTTAACCCAATCAAAAGGGACCTGGCCCCATTTCCAAAATGGTGAAAAACAGCAGTGCCTCAGTAAGTGTAGTTATTATGTACAACACTCCATCTCCATGCTTCGCAGTTTGTTTTTCAGACATTATGTATATGGGTCAAAGTTTGAACTATGGAAAAACTAAAACTCAGGTCACAATACTCACCAATACCCGCCCCCCTCCTTCATTGCCCAACATGACACATATAGTACTATGTAGCAAGTGTTAACCATGCAGTTCCCACTTAAATACGTTTTTTGATGCATTTGTAGTCTCTTAGAAAGTTACATTTAATTAAAAACCTTTTGTACTATATTCAAGCTCTAAAGGCTTCATTTCCAACCCTTAGTTACTGATAAGCAGCAAACAGCATACAACCTGAACATACTGCGAGCTACTCGCAGGCTGTTCTGGTTTTAGGCTGGTTGCAAAATCATTTTCATTTTGCTTCTGATGGTGGAAAGGATATATTGCCCTGCATGACGCATATGGGTACTATGTAGCAAGTTTTAACACTGAAAATTGGACCCTGGAGCGTGGAAAGTTTTGACCACAGCGGCTTTTTTACTTAAGTTAATAGAGAACCATAATAAAATTGTACAAACCAAATTAAAAACCTAAGGGTCTTGTGGTTTTAAAAGGAAAAGATGAGTTAAGGTATTCCTTTGCTTTGTAAATCTATATTATAAATAATTCTGCCCTCAGGGTGTGACAAGTAATGACCCCAGAGTCATGAATTAACAAGAATAGAGGGTCAATTTACATGGTAACATACTAAATATAGAACATCGGGGATATTGTCATTTTAGAGAGGTATATTGTTGATAATAAAGAGTACACTTACAATAACTAGAGCTTTGTCACAGACGTAACAAATACCCCCACATGCCGCATTGACACAGAATATTTTGCATGTTGTCTTCACAAAAAACAGCGGACACCATGCTCAATGTTTAAAACGCACTAAGTGACCCCGTGACCTGGTTTTTGATCCTGCATGGCCCATGTTCAAACTTTACCTACATATCATCTAGATACAACTTCTAATCAAGTGTGGTGAAGATCGGATGAAAACTACTTGAATTAGAGAGTAGACACCATGCTGAATGTGTAAAACGTACTAAGTGACCCAGTGACCTAGTTTTTGACCCAGCATGACCCATATTCGAACTTGACCTAGACATCATCTATATACAACTTTTGATTAAATTTGGGGAAGATCGGATGAAAACTACTTGAATTAGAGAGCGGACACCATGCTCAAGGTTTAAAACGCACTAAGTGACCCTGTGACCTAGTTTTTGACCCGGCAGGGCCCATGTTCGAACTTGGCCTAGACATCATCTAGATACAACTTCTGACCAAGTTTAATGGTGAAGCTCTGATGAAAACTACTTGAATTAGAGAGCGGACAACATGATGAATGTTTAAAACGCACTAAGTGACCCCGTGACCTAGTTTTTGACCCGGCAGGGCCCATGTTCAAACTTGGCCTAGACGTCATCTAGATACAACTTGTGAACAAGTTTGGTGAAGATCGGATGAAAACTTTTAGAAATAGAGAGCGGACACCATGCTGAATGTTAAAAACGCACTAAGTGACCCCATGACCTAGTTTTTGACCCGGCAGGGCCCATGTTCGAACTTGGCCTTGTGGTCATCTAGATACAACTTGTGAAAAAGTTTGGTGAAGATCGGATGAAAAAATAGAGAGCGAACACCATGCTGAATGTTAAAAACGCACTAAGTGACCCAGTGACATCGTTTTTTTGACCCGGCAGGGCCCATATATTGTTTGAACTTGGCCTAGACGTCATCTAGATACAACTTGTGAAAAAGTTTGGTGAAGATGGGATGAAAACTACTTGAAATAGAGAGCGGACACCATGCTGAATGTTAAAAACGCACTAAGTGACCCGGTGACCTAGTTTTTGACCCGGCAGGGCCCATGTTGAACTTGGCCTAGACATCATCTAGATACAACTTGTGAACAAGTTTGGTGAAGATCAGTGAAAACTACTTGAAATAGAGAGCGGACACTTAATACGGACCTACCGACAGACAGACAAGCTCACTCCTATATTATACACCCCTAAACTTCGTTCGTGGGGGTATAATAACACAATCACACATGCACAACTTCACATGATAAGGAACCTACTGTACCTACTGTACTCCATAAGGGAGGAGGGGGGGGGGGGGGCATAAAAACAACATTTACTACATGTCTTATTTTGTATTTTATAGTGCATCTGTTTTTTGCAGTTAATTATTGTGTTTGTGTTACTAAAATTGTGCTTACTATGGTTATCTTTTAAACTGACTTCAGCTGCCACTCAAATGGGTTTTATACATAGTGATGTACATTTTGTTGTTTTATGTCAGAAATACTCTTAAAAATCTGAGACTTGAATGATAGCTCAAAGTGACCCCCTACCCCACCCCATCTTATATTCATGGCATAATCAAACAGATTAAAACACAAAGATTGATTGTTTAGATTAATTGTGACAACCCTGATGTTGATTTTTGTTTGCTCCTTTCCCCAAAAATACAAAATCAATCTCTGAACAGATCCTTTCAAGCTGCTACCAGTGACACACCTGTGTCAGGTAACCTTGGGAAAGGGTCATTAGATCCTGAACCCTTCTGTCATGAGCAATCATGGAGCAGGGACAAAAGAGCCCAAACAAAAGCTACAAAAGCTTCACACATCTCGGAAGCTACAATGTAAGTCAGTTTGGTTCTTTGTGACTCATTACCTCCTGTGGTTTGTAATGATTTCACTTCTGTAGCTAAACAAACATTAAATAGGAAAATAATGTACATGTACATCAGATTAATTAAGTCCTTGCCAATTTAAAGTTAAATTTTAAAAACTACACAATAAATTTTTTTTAGAAGATAAAAAAAGCATAATAAATGGACATGGATGTTTGAATATTGCAATTTGATAAAAAATGAAAAATGCAGGGTATTTGTGTATGTACATCTTGAACACAAATATAAGTGAATATAAGTTGATGACAAAAAAGACCCACTGAGAACCATTAAGCGCAAACAACACCAACTGTAACATTCACATATATAAAGTATTCCTCAACTAGAAACATAAATAAACAATCTACCTGTATCTACAAGACACTGATCCAAAATAAACATTAATCCAAGAAACTTGAAGAGTTCAGTTGCTTTGTGTGCGTGCAAATTTTTACTTGTTTTTTTTTCTTTTCACAAAAACTAACTGATGATATCTTCACAGTAAATACTCGTCAAACACTTTAACAGCAAATAAATGCTTGCCTGCAGTAATACAAATAATTATCATTCATTCAAGTATCTACACATGTCATTATCAGATTTATAAGCAAGAGCCAACAATTCAAGATGCAAATTGATATCTCCCCTGAGAAACATGCAATAGTTATGAAGTAGTGTGTAATTATGGCACATAAATAGGTAATCAGAAGCTTTGGATGTTTATCCCTTTACCACTTAGATAGGTATTTGGATGCATTTGCAGTCCCTAAGAAAGTTACATTTAATTAAAGGCCTTTCTTACTAGATCCAAGTTTTAAAGGTTTCAGTTCCAACCCTAAGGCTAGTATTCCTTCTGTCTGTATCCGCATCGGCATATCCGCAAAAAATACAACAAGTTGAAATGCACTGCACTTATTACATTCTTCTGCATCCGCATATCCACACGTGCAATAGGCGTCCGCAAAAGAACGCTCAATTGAGCTTTCTAATGCGGATGCGGACAAGATACGGCGCCATTTAGCACGATGTGGGGGCTGCATCTCAAAAATCAACTGAAAAACTAATCGAATTCGTGAAAAATTACCCGGAATTATACAACAAACGCAGTTCTGCATATCGGGACTCTGATTTTAATCCAAATGTTTGGAAAAGCATAGCAAAGGCACTAGAAGAAGATGTTCCAGGTATTTACCATTTGTATTTCTTTTACAGATAGAATGATGATTTGTACCTTATATCTACTTAAATTCACGCTTGTCCTTCATAATAGTCATCTCAATTATAATTTTCAATATTATCCATATAATTAAATATAAAATGCGGATAAATGGAATATAGCGTCCGTATTATGATTTTGCAGATACGGACGCAGATACGGATGCGGATAGATGGAATACTAGCCTTATAGCTACTGATGAGCAGCAAACAGCATAAAACTTTAACAGACTGTAGGATACTCGCAGGCTATTCGGGTGTTATGCTGTTTGCACATAGCCATTTTCACTTAGCTTAAGTTCTAATTAAGTCACAGGCAAAGGGTTATACTTGGGCAAGAATGTGACCTTCAACACTACATCTACACATTCCTGTACCAAATGTAGAGTTACTCACAGGCTGTTCTGGTTTAATGCTGTTTTCACAAAGCTATTTTCGCTTTGCTTCTGAGAGGGTAAGGGTTATCAGTCCTTCCTAAAATTATAATATATTGCTGTCTAGGAGGTCCTTATATAATCTTCCAGTTTTTGCAAGCCCGGACTGATCATTTTTGGCCCAACAAATAATGATGATGAGTCATTTCTGAATTTTCCAAATTATAATCGCAAAAATCCGAGGGACTGACAGTAATTCAGAAAGACTGTTTAAAAACATGTTATTTTAACTGGTTTTGCCATCATAGTGATAGCTTTTAAAGGACATATTTTAAATCGCCATTTTGGCTGAAAACGATACCATTTTTCCCAATTTGCTTTGCACCGGTACCATTCACCAATTTGTGAAAAAAAACAACACTGAGTAGGCTAACAAACTTACCATTTTAAAGGTTCTAGTTCCATCCAAAATCATTTTGAATTATTCATTTTCACACACTGTTTATGATTTCACATGATTGTTCTTTCATAATTATTCACAAGTCAAGTACAACACACAATTTGTTAAGCCATATTCTGCTGATTTATTATATTGTTCGCAAACTTGAGATTTTCTATGTATATAACAATTACCATGCTAGCTATTAACATGATGGAGGCAATGTGCAACCATTAATTATTCAGTGTTCATTCCCCTGTACATACTGCAATGTTCCTTTAGTATGATCATTCCTACATCGTTATTAAACATAAGTACATGTCAGCACAAAACTACGAAAATTTTCATGATTAACCCAGTGATTTTTTTACCTGCGAGTCCTGCATCCTGGACTCACAAAAACCTCTGGGGATGCAAAGTTTCCAATTATGCGAGTCCCAAAAATGCATTGAAATTTATAAAAAAATAATATCGTTTAATATTTGGACTCATTCTTTCAATTCGGGAACTCATAGATTTGCAAGTCATCGAGTCCCAGAACTCAGATGAGAAAATTTGTAAAAATATCACTGATTAACCTAAGACAAATTCATCTTTTTGTTTGCTTAGTAAAAATATCACAGCTGTGTGTATATCCCAAATAGATATAATTCACTTTAAAGTAATTACAACAAGATGTGTTTGTCAAACACAATGTCCCCCTATATGACGTTTGACCTTGAAGGATGACCCTTCACCACACAAAATGTGCAGCTCCATGAGATAAACATGCATGTCAAATATAAAATTGCTATCTTCAATATTGCAAAAGTTACATTACATGAGCAATTTTGACCCATATATTTGACCTAGAAGGATGACCTTGACCTTTCACCACTCAATATGTGCAGCTCCATGAAATACACATGCATGCCAAATATCAAGTTGCTATCTTCAATATTGCAAAAGTATTTATAAAATAAGCGATTTGGGCCACATATATTTGACCTCTGACCTTGAAGGATGACCTTGACCTTTCACCACTTAAAATGTGCAGCTCCATTAATTACACATGCATGCCAAGTATCAGGTTGCTATCTTCAATATTGCAAAAGTATTCATAAAATAAGCGATTTGGGCCACATATATTTGACCTCTGACCTTGAAAGATGACCTTGACCTTGACCTTTCACCACTCAAAATGTGCAGCTCCATGAGATACACATGCATGTCAAATATCAAGTTGCTATCTTCAATATTGCAAAAGTATTCATAAAATTAGCGATTTTGGCCACATATATTTGACCTCTGACCTTGAAGGATGACCTTGACCTTGACCTTTCACCACTCAAAATGTGCAGCTCCATGAGATACACATGCATGCCAAATATCAAGTTGCTATATTCAATATAGCAAAAGTTATTTCAAAATGTTAAAGTTGACTGTAAACCAACCAACAGACCAACCAACAGACAGGGCAAAAACAATATGTCCCCCACTACTACATGTATAGTGGGGGACATAAAAATACTGTTTTAGCAATTATGCTATTTGAATGTCGTTTACACATCCATTCGACAAACAATATGACACATTCTGTAATCTACATCATAGTTCACCTCAATGACATCCTTTTTGCCAACTGATAATTCTACATCAAAAAGATCTATCAGTTAAATAAAAATTAATTCAAATGTTAATAAGACTCCCACAGCAAAATATGTCTACATTATTAATAAGCCATGTTATGTGTGCAAAAGATCTCACAGATTTTCCCACAATAATTCAACATGTTTTACTCATTAACAAATGCACACCATCCATTTACTGAAGCTCATTCATAGCTCCTGAAATATTTTACATTTCCGACCATTAAATTGCAGTACAGATTGTATGAAAATTATTACTTTTATTGCCTAGAAACCCAGAAACAATTAAAACAATGAAAAGTGCAGCAAATTGGCTGGGATATAATTTTTATTCATTTCCTAATCATGCTGGTACACGGCCACAGATTCTTGTTGCAATGTAATTTTAACCCTTCATCACTTAGATACGTATTTTTACGCATTATTGTATAGTCCCTTAGAAAGATAAATATAACTTAAGACCTTTCTTACTAGACTTAAGTTTTAAAGGTTTCATTTCCAACCCTTAGATACTGATGAGCAGCAAACAGCATAAAACCTGAACAGACTGCGAGTTACTCGCAGGCTGTTCTGGTTTAATGTTGTTTGCACATAGCTATTTTCACTTTGCTAATATGAGAGAAAGGGTAAACACACACAAAATTGCTGTCCACATTGTGTAAACACAAAATGCTCAGATAATTGTGCCATACACAAAATTATCTAAATATTCAACAACATTTTACTAAAACTCCGCTTCTTACGATATTTCTTTAATAGTTCACTCCACGCAAAAATTTATGTTCCACCACAGTACAACAATCTGCAAAAACTTCTGTACACTACTTCTCATAAACATGAGATTTTTTCATTGCACACATTCAATATTCCACCCATTTACTCCCAGAGGAGAATAAACAAACAAACTGAAACCACAAATCTTCAGTCCTTTTCCTAAATGAAACTTAAACCAAACTTCAATGAAAAATGCTTAACTAATTGAAAACCCAGATTTCCCCTGACAATTTCACAGATTTCTGTTCACTTAAGCATGCAGCTTACACAAAGTAACCCCAAACACACTTAAAAAAAAAAAACATCTTCAAAGGATAACACACTTTGTTTACTCCGGAAGATAAAATTATCTTTAATTCTTCAACTAACAATATCACAGCAATCTAAATTTAAACTCTGGAAGATAAAAATGTCTTTAAGCCTAAATCAACAATATCACTGCAATCTAAATAGATCATTCAGGCACACCACTTGATGTTACCATTTTGGTGACTCATGATAATAGCTTAAAGTCACCGCTGAATTAGTGCCCAGGTAAAAAGTTCAACATGTGGTTTTGTTTTGGTTTTAACCCTTTGCATGCTGGGAAATTTGTCATCTGCTAAAATGTCATCTGCTGAATTTCTAAAATTAGCATATTCTTCGATTTTTTTCAAAGAATACTATAAGAATAGCAAACAGTTTGGATCCTGATGAGACGCCACGTTCTGTGGCGTCTCATCTGGATCCAAACTGTTTGCAAAGGCCTTCAAAATTCGGTTCCCGCACTGAAAGGGTTAACAATTGGGATGTGTCAACATGCACTGACTGTAATACACGTTCATGCAAAATGAAATTCAGTGTAATATAATCATCCCTAGGGATATTGAATAATACTTAATCCATTGATTATACTCCTTTAAATAACGTGTCAGCATTGCACCTTTATCAAAATTATGGTTAAAAAGATCCTTTTACTACATTTCAATATCTTTTAACAACGCATTAAATAAGAAAGTCAATCAATGTTACTTAAACAAGCCACATTTAAACCTTCCAGATTTGATATGTGTAATCACTTCAAATGGGAATTTAAAAGTCTGGGGCACAAAAATGTAGATAACGAAATAAACTTTTAATTTAAAGTCTGGAAATTCAAATTGAAGCAGTAAATGGAAGGAATTGTGTGAATTTGATGAGATATTTCTTCATGTAAATATGTAAGATATTGCTTACATCAGAAACCTGACTCCAATTGTTTTCAATGAAGTTGATGGAAATGGTTCTGTACAGACAGATCTGAGGGAAAAAGCAGCAATGTTAACGTTTGTGCACTTGGAAATATATTGATTGAAGTGGTATAAAGCGGAGACAATTCTATGATTCCAGGGGTTCCGAATGACTGTCATGGTTTTCTCCCTTGTGAATACAATGTTTAATGATGGGTTACTTTAATTATTAGGATGTTGTTTTGTGTTTTATTTTTATATCATCCTTTTTCCACATATCTCCACCTAAATTCTTGTTAGCCAAAGAATAAATAATGAATGGCATAGTGCATTTGCTTGACAATTAAACAACTTTAAAATCACCAAATACTGGTTACACCCAACAAAGTTTCATGGTACATGTAACAGTCTAAATAACAGTGCTTCAGCTAGGATTTGAAAAGGGCAGGGGGGCTATTTTGTCAAAAGGGCACTTTCAAGCGGGAAGAATTTGGTCAAAAGGGCACTTTTGAGGTGCGGAATGCTCCCTGATGGATATTTATTTTTATATTATTAATAATTGTTAGAATGTATTATTAAATTATTATTATTAAACCATGTAAATAAAAACTCAAAAATGAGTAATGAATAAAAATCAAGGTAATACGAGATAAAAAATTATAACATGTAAACAAAAAAATTACATTTTTTTTTTAGAAATAAAATGGCAATGCAGGGACTCGGAAGGGCAGGGTGGGGATCGGACGGAATGGGTCGCCCTTCCATTTAGGCCTAGCTGGAGCACTGAAATAAGCATGTTTGACATTAAAAAGCTTGCAAACATACAAGCTGCTTCAAGCAAAAGTAAATTTTATGCCATAAGCTGCCAGGGTACCTCCTGACCTACGCTGACTGTACATGGTCTTAAACCCATTTTTAACATGACACTGCTAATATGACATCGTTCAAAATGACATTTTTATTTAAACATGCTGTCATAGAAATCTGATTTAAAACTGTTTATAGTATCTACTGTCACTTATGATTTAAGGAGGGTGACAAATTTACTACACCAGCATACCATTATGTAGGGTCTTCTATATCCATCACGCTTTCTCCCAAATATTCTTAAAATCACATTTATCATATATACATTCCATAAGTCCATGTCATCATTCTCCACTCACATTGTGAACTTAAGTAATTATTGTCTGCAATTGTAGACAAATGATTTGAGTCGCTCCGCAAACATGTGCATATTATTGTCCCATATAGGCCTGTGCCGACACTTGCTGCTCTAATGGTATCATTTTATTAAAGTCAGTCACTTTTTACATTAAATCCAGTTTAGGCGAAGTGTCATGACTGATAAGCCAGAGTGGACGGCTCATTTAATAAAATTTATCACCAACATATGTTCAATTATCTATCAACTGGCTAAATAATTATAAATTATAATAAATAACGCCAGACCTGAGATCTTGTCATATTCACAACACACACAATTTATTCCGTGATTAATAACAGTAATTATAAATTCATAAATAATAATGATCAGCTCTCCATTTACACATTTTTAAAATTTAAAATTACCTTCCAGTCAGCAAAATGTTGTATGATTCACAAACTGTGCAATTAGCCCTTATTAAGTAATCCATTCTGAAAGCAACACATCAGCATTCAAATTTGAAATCCATGTGCACATACGGTGATTAACAAAGATTTGAATTTCCCTCTGTTTACCTCCCTCGTGGCTGCAGTGGGCAAACAAACGCACTTCACCTGTCTTAAACCTATATTGATTAATTTTACTGCCGCCAGGTAAAAGCACAGTAGACAGTAGTGTCGCAAGGGACATAATTATCTCACACATAAGGGGACAATAAAGGGTCCCTTTGTGTACAATGCAATGACAGTTGACAGATCTATAATTAGATCACAGTAATAACAGGGCCAAAGATTTAAAAGGGGTTGCAAAGGCCTTGTTACTGGACAGACTGGGTGTTAACTGTATGGTGCATAACCTACCACTATAACTGCTGAATAATTATAGGGTACTACATGTACCAATGGTGAAGAGAGTTAAGAATTATTACATGTACATGTACATTTCATTGTGTCGATTCTTAGCAAATATCAAGTTTAGGCCAGTGTTTTTTTCCACCATTTTGGGAATGGGGCCGGGTCCCTTTGAATTGGGAAAATTCGCGGTGTTTTGACTAAAATAGGGAAATGATTGTTGTTGTTGTTTTGCTACAAAATGCTTCCAAATTGAGGATACAATTAAGTGATTTCAGTATTATACTAGAAATGGCGCGGCAGAGGCCGACGCGTATCCCCACGCCGAATGTTTGACCTAGGTGTGCCCCAGGGTTGGTAATGGGGCCATGCATAGCTGAGATTGACCGTATTGTCATAAGAGAGGTTCAGTATCAATTTGAAGTGAATCGGTGTAGAAATGAAGAAATTATAGTAAAAGGCAATTTTGGGTGGGTGTGGTCTATGTGGGCGGGGCGCCCCAGGGTTGGTAATGGGGCCATGCATAGTTGAGATTGACTGTATTGTCATAAGAGAAGTTCAATATCAATTTGAAGTGAATCGGTGTAGAAATAAAGAAATTATAGTAAAGGCAATTTTGGGTGGGTGTGGTCTATGTGGGCGGGGCCCCAGGGTTGGTTATGGGGCCATGCATAGTTGAGATTGACCCTAATGTCATAAGAGAAGTTCAGTATCAATTTGAAGTGAATCCGTGTAGAAATGAAAAAATTATAGTAAATGGAATTTTTTGGTGGGTGTGGCCTATGTGGGCGGGCGCCCCAGGGTTGGGATTGGGGCCATGCATAGTTGAGATTGACCCTAATGTCATAACAAAAGTTCAGTATCAATTTGAAGTGAATCCGTGTAGAAATGAAAAAATTATAGTAAATGGAAATTTTTGGTGGGTGTAGCCTATGTGGGCGGGGCGCCCCAGGGTTGGGAATGGGGCCATGCATGGTTGAGATTGACCGTATTGTCATAAGAGAGGTCCAGTATCAATTTGAAGTGAATCGGTGTAGAAATAAAGAAGTAAATGTAAAATAACCTAAAAAAATGAGTGATAATTTCTGACGCGGCCCCACCCCAACCGCTATAACTTTTGACCCAGGGGTCAGATCAAAATTCCAAATAGTGCAGGGTCGCACATATGCTCATAGCTACCATGTGTGTAAGTTTCAAGGTTCTAGTGCTTTTAGTGTAGGAGGAGATAGTGGCCAGGACGGACGGACAGACAGACGGACGGACGGACGGCGGAGATAACCACAATATCCCCACCTTTTTTTCAAAAAGCGTGGGGATAATTAACTAAGGTTGAACTTATATGGATGAGATTGAGAGATAAACACAATATTGAGATCTAAAAAAAGTGTATGATTAGACTGCGCGGACTGATAATCTAGTTTAGGTGGAAAGTCTAGAAGACACTGTATGCACATGTATTAAGCCGCATTTCCTTAAGCTAGGCTCATTTGTAATACATGTTTCACCAGATGAAATTTCATCATACACAGCCTAGTCAGGAGTTGAAAATGAAACACTGTATTTACAAAGGTCAGTAAAGTGACAAACAAACCGATCTGAGAAGTTAAGTTATGCAAATATAATAATCTCATCTTGGATACCTGATAGGTTGATTATGGAACATTACTTGCTCAATATGGCAATATTGTTATCAGCATTCAGTAACCACTAATATCTATTGACTGGTATTACAAATAGATGTACGAATCAAGATCAATATTATCATAAAATTAATTAATTCATCCTATTAAAGAGATATTAAGGGCATTTTCACTGTTGAATTGAGCTTAAAAGAATTAACAGGTCAAAAGAGTTAGTTAAAATGTGGTTACTGACCCAGAGCTCCAGATAAGGGTCATATTTTCGTAATTACGAATTATTTTCAAGTCCGTTACGTATTTATTTTAAAATCTTGTCGTACCATTAAGAATTACAAAATCAAGTTACGAATATTATTTTTACATCGGTTCGTATCGATTTTTATTGAGTTCTTTTCGCGTATTAAAGATCTTTGCGGTGCTTATATAGAATGGTTATCGGGTTTGTTTTACAAAGCGCATTTTTTCCAATAAAAGCGGTGTATACAGTCTATCTGTCAAAACACAATGGCGGCGCCCAGAGAGCGTCCTAAAAAAACTGCAAAGCGTCCAAAAACACACTTTTAACATATTGTGCGCAAAGTGAGCCGAAGTTAAATGTTTAGAAAGACATTATAGAAAAGATCTTAAACGATGTTGTATGTTCAGTTGCCGACACAGTCGGAAAAGCTAAACAAAAACGCGACACGACGGGTCCAAACTTAAACACAAAAAAAAACATTGAACGAGTGGAAGGGAGTTCAAGGGACAAGTCCCGTGGCTAATCGTTGAAAAGATTGAAGGAAAGACCCGTTTTAATTGTGAAATATGTAAAAAAAATCATCTAAGGCATACAATCTAAGCACAGTTTGGGCATATGAAGGTATTTGAAAAATAAAATTGTATAATACTGAAAAGACACTGTTGAACTCGTATAAATAAAGTTGCTAGTTTGGTATTTTGATTTTTTTGCATGAAAATAACCATTATTATTTATTTTTAGGTCATTTAAAAAAAGAAAGAATTATTTTTCAAAACTTTGTAGTAACGTTAAGAATAAAATTTCAGAGTTAAGAATTCTTTTTGAAATCTGGTAGTAATTTATGATTTTCACAAAACCTTATCTGGAGCTCTGTGACCAATTGTCTGCAACTAATCTTGCTACCAGTTGTTTATAAAAATATATTTTATATTCAATATCTTACGTGACTCACCCAGTCCTCTAAGCCAAAATGATCCGAAAAACAAAATTGTGTCTTTGTGTCGTATGAAAGAATACGCACTAAAACTAAATTTAGGTTCACATGGTACATGCATGACCAGTTGTCAAACAAAAGTATGGTTGATATTCAAATGCATAATTTTTCCCTTTCCGGGATATTGTTTTAGTAATTGTTGATGCTGCATTAACAAATATAAGTGTATATGAAGTGAAAATACCAACAATAAGCAACGGTTGAGATAGACACCTATAAACTGTAATATGCCCATATGCCGGAGTTTATGACAAAACAATTTTTAACAGGTTCCCCACACACTTGCAGGTGTGATGAACCCTTAAACTGAGGGTAAATGTTTTCCAGCATATGCCGTTTTTTAGCTCTACTGGGGCTGCAACAGGGTGTCAATTGTCCAAAATTTGAATTCCAGAAAATTAAGCCAAGAGTCTGAGGCCGTAGGATAAAGGGAAGAGAGGGCCAAACCCCCGAGCCCTAGCTTATTGTTCTTTTTTTTATAGTCTTTCTACATGTAGGTGCAATTTCTGGTGAGTACAATGCGAAATATTATAAACAAAACCATCCGTAACACCGCATGTGTATTTGTCATTCTAAACAAATGATGTTAAGAACTTCGAAATTAAATTAAAATCAACAAACCATACCGTATCCGAAAACGACTGTCCGAAAACATGTCGCTATACATCATTTGCAAATGAAATAAATATCCATATCATTTGACTGCAGAAAATGAAAACCAGTAACCAGTAACCTAGCAAATACGCAGTCAATATATAATTTGATTAACATATTGTTTTAAAATATGATATTGCAGTGCTTTACTTTGTCAGTTACTGCTCATGTCAGTGCCAGCCGCTTACCAATCAGTAATCATTAAATAAAATCGCTACCAAGTGCAAATGTCCGGAATGCCGACGATGCTATAACAATATTTGTTCAGAAATGATCCCGCACTAAACTAATTTTGTCCCTACCCCCACCCCCCTTAAACAAACTCATCGGATTTACATTCAATTTCACCTCAAAATCAACCCTGGACGGCTCAAATCCGGATTTCCGGAATAATCCGGAAAATTGACACCCCTGCTGCAAGAACTTATGTAATGGAATGTTTCCCGTCGTCCGTCCGTGTGTCCGTACGTATAAGCGGCTTTATGCAAACTGCTCAATTTCTTTATAGCTCGCATATAAATCGCTTATATGGCGCATATATGCGGCTTATATGCAAACTGCTCGATAACTTTACAAGCGTATAAACTGCATATAAATTGCATATCACTCCCTTATACCCCGCTTATATGTATCCAATTTTTATATGCGGCTTATACGTCGCTTACATCTCATCTCTTATAAGAGACTTATATGCGAAACTTGTAAACTGCTTATATGCGACATATAATTTTGGTAAGGAATATCACTTTAATTTACAAAAAGTGATACTGGGGAAGTGACTGTGTTAATTTCCAATACATAAATTATGTATTAAATGTATCAAAAGCAGCAGTATTGAGTAAGCAAGTTATCTTATTTGTTATATGAGTTCAGATGTTCTTATTAATGTAAAACAATCATTAAAAAATGTCTACCCCATTCATAAAACCTACCTAATTCTTCTATACAATTTGATATTCCAATAAAATGCCCAGCCATTTAAGTAAAAGAAAATGCAAATAGTATCCATCCAGAAATAATCCACCAATTATCCCTAACAGTAAATGTTATTTCCTGTTATGGATACATCTAATGTACTTTTAATCACATAAATTGCATAAAAATCATTAAATGTATCATCATTATGGCGAACAGCAAAAAATGATAGTAACAAGCATGACAGGTTAATTAAATTATCATTAAAAATGTGACCACTTGATGCAACTGCCTGGGGCAATGCCTTATTTTCCACTTATATACAGTACGGATCTACAAATTACTATCTATACTATTCAGCTTGTGGTTGACACCACACTATAAGATATCATGGTTGACCTGCATCAATTTCATCACCTATTATATTTGATAAACAGATGGCCATCTATTTCAACACCTATTATATTTGATAGACAGACACATTATCATATATTCTGAATAAAAACATACATCTGGTATGTATGTTATATTGTTTCTTCAACTTTGGTTTCATATTAACAATATAACACTCAAGTGTTTTATTTCACCATTTGGGGAATGGTGCCGGGTCCCTTTTTTTAGAACAAGCACAAGCGCATAGTAACAAATCTTAGCAACCAATCAGAAGGGCTGATACCATGAGACAATTGTACATGAAACTGATTACTAAATGGAGTAAAGTGTAAAATGGACCCGATCCCAAAGCAAACAGACCCAATCCCAAACAGAAATTACAATATATATTTTTAAAAATCCCACTTTCCAAACAACATTTTTTTTTTTTTTTTGTATTATTAGGAAGAAATGTCTAATGACTAATGATTATTATACTCTATATCTCAATTTTATCTTTAAACAACCTTCACAATATATACAGTACACTCAGGGTTCGACACTAAGGCACGTCCGACAGACATTGTCTAGTAAGATCGGTGGTCGGGCTAGTAAAACTGTGGGCTAGCTTGTCCGACTGGTCGTACATAAAAAATCTATACTGATTCATACATCTATAACTAACCGAAAACCTTTTTCTCTTAATGTGTAAAATAACTCTCGTTTCCGTTATTTACATCAGAACAAAACTAGCGTATATAAATAAACGCGGAGCATTCACATGATTCATCGCTATTTTTAGACGCGAAGGAGAGCTTCCCGCAGAAATTGCTTGTTTCCATTGGTAAAGTTCTCGTGGTTATTAATGATTTTCTGCAGTGTCTTAGAACTTTACATCATGTTTTTACGACTTCTATCAAAAATCGGTATCATCAATGTAAACATTTTGGTGTAGCAAATGAGAGAATGTAGTTTAAAGAATGGCTTTGTTCAAGATTGGATTTTTGTCCGACAAATAAGTTAATAAAGAAGAATCCGACGGTAAAACTGACACAGATTATGATGGAAAAGGGGCCTTGGAGCTGTGGTTGCATGGAGCACAGCGGTCAAGGAGGCCAGAATTTGATGACGTTGAATAAATGTCACCTGCTGTACAGACATCATTTGTTTTAACTGGTGATAAACAGTGAAATTAAAAAAAAAAATTATATTGTTAAATAGTTTTATTTTATTTTTTACTCTGTGCATCAAAATAACTTTCTTGTGTTGACGAATTATTTACTGATAAAACCTGATTAAACAGTTACACGACACAATTTTGTTTATTTGCTTTGTCATTTAATTTATTATGGTCTAGTAGACATCAGATTCGGGCTAGTGCATATTAAGAGGAGCTGGTCCGATGGTCTGGCTGTAAAAAAAGTTAATGTCGAACTCTGACACTCCACGCGTTTTCCAAAAAAAACGCGCTCCCTCAGCGTTTTTTCCTGCTAGCGAGTGTTCACGCAGCGTTGGAAGAGCAAGGTGAACTCGATAAAACGCTCGGCGTTACGCCGCGTTAGCTATTTCCCGCGGCGTGTATTACTTATGCCTAGTCGGTAAATGCAGACAATTTCTGTTCTTACCAGTGCTTGCCGCGCAACGCCGCGTTAGCAGTGTGCCACTGGGCATGCCAAAAAATAAAAACATTGTTATAAAAAATTGTTTAAATACTGTAGTACATGTATAAAAAAGATAATTGTATAGAAAATTAATACGAATAAAAATTATGTTTTTTAATTCACAGGTACGTCTACAATATGAATGAATATAAGACATTTGACAAATTTATATTTTAATCATAACACATATAACACAAGAATAAATGTTCCGTAAAATTTCCAAATGAGAATAATAATTAGTAATCCGAAACACACTACGATTTTTAATGTTAAGACGACGTTTACAAATGCCTCCAATATACAGTCATCATGTATATTTCTCGACAAAAGTGCGCGAAAATTATGCTGCAATGTACAAGGTCAAGGTATACTCCTGCAAAGCGTGCATGTATTGATTTTTTTATACAAACTTTGTAGCGCAGAGAACATTGAATTTTGTTGATTTCGGTTAAAAGTTTCTTTGGTATTTTTTAACAAAATTATATTGCGAATAAGTTGATATTTCCTCCAAATAATTTCAAATCGAACACGCCGAATCTTTATCGTTACGGTATTTTAGTAGAGTAATTATTTTAACAGTAATTGTACTGTAAACTGATTAAAGAAGACACCTGGGCGGAACTGGATTTTAAGTGTTTGACGTTATGAAAACACCCAAAGCTTGTCTACTGACTTTTTGTGTAGACTGTTGTCTGCGGTGTTTTGACAAAAGAGATTAATATGTGTGAATGTCACTCCGCCGATTTGGTCCGTAATTACTGGTTAACATTGTTTTGAATGTCGACGCAACAAGAATACAACTGTGAATATTAAATGCATCTACATGTATCAACTCAATAGTTACCACCTTCTTTTAGCAATCAATGGAATAACGTGCCTACAAAGAGAAAATAAATGCATTAGCGAGCAGGCAATTAAAACCATTCCTTATGCATTCGTTGAATGTGTTTACTTGTGTAAGTTATGCCTTTAGACAGGAAGCGGCTTTTCTTTGATTACGTCAAACTGTCAATTCACACAGAATTGCGAGATTTTTAGGGTCCTTGGTCATTTGTTTACATGTTCAGTATAGAAAATCACCTGCTAACATGAAAACTTTGGATTAAATAATCAAAATAAAAAGAATGTTGCAAACTGTGTTTTTATTAATTGGTAAGTATTAGTTAAAAGACGACGTTTTGTTTGTCGTAAATCAACGAGTTTCTATACAACAACAACTACTTCTACAACCAGGTCGGGATCGATCTATCTTGGTAGGGTTTTTTTTAATTGTTAATATTATACTACATGTACATGTATGTACTTGTAATAAATGTAATTTTATTTGAAAATCAGGACGTCAAACAAAATTAAATTGATCGTTATCTCGTAAAACGCGGAGTTTCCTCGCATTGCCAACGCGGAGGGCCGCCGCGTCGGCTTATCAGTTTTGCTTATCGTTAACCACCGCGTCCAAAATCATGCAAACACTGCGTATCGTGGGATTTTCTTAATCTCCCTCCAGGTCAATCCCCGCGGAGTAGCGAGGGAAATTGGGGAAAATGCGTGGAGTGTACTGTACTATAATTTATAATATGATTTTTTTCCAAAGTGGCCAAGAAAAGACCTGTTGTGTCAATATTTGTTGGTAAAAAAATCCCAATTTGGTCCTTTTTGTCGATAAAAAATTCCAAAATTTGCAACTTTTATTAATTCAAAAAATCCCCATTTGACAAGACTCCTTTTCCCAAAATGGCTGGAAAAAAACCTACAAGTCTAGCCAGTATTGTTTTTAAACAATGCCGATTTCAATGCACTTTTGGTTGTTATCTCCAAGAATGAACATTTAACTATAGATTGACATGCGTGTTTTTGTATTTGTTCTCTTTCAAAATTTGTATGTATTCATTTTAAGGACCCATACTTTTAATAGACATGCTAAGTTGGTTTCATGATTGTTATTGATGTAATTGGGCAAATTAACCAGATCAATTTAGTTGGCAGTACACCCGAAATAACTGATTTCATTAATGGGTATATTTGCTGTTTATGAGCCAAGGTAGTGTAGTGATTTAAGGTCACTTCAAACAGCCTTGCTGGGTTCGATTCCCCATTAAAGCTCTGTGTTTTTACAATAATGGCGAGGAGGCAAACACGAACTGTGATTCAGAACGTGCGAGTGAGTTGTCTAATGGCTTTAAGGAGCCGCTTGTGAAGCGGTCAATACTATAGCAAAGTGTCAATGTGACATGCTGTAGATGGCATGTCTGGCCTGGAAACATTAAGAGGGGGAGGAGTGTAGTGATTTAAGGTCTCTTCCAACAGCCTTGCTGTTCAGCTAGCTTTTCAGCGACGTGGTTAGAGTGTCTGATTTCCACTCAGGAGGTTGTGGGTTCTATCCCCATTGGAGCTCTGTGTTTTTACAATAACAGGGATGGAAATTAGTGGTTGCCCGTTAGCCCGGGGCAAGTAGATATTTTTTCCCGGGCAACTCAATTTCAAATGTTGGTAGTCCGGCCGGGCAACTAGCTTTTATTAAAGCTTAAAACAATTTAAATGTGCAATTAGACATTTAATAAAATTTGGCAACTGTGGATGAATAATCAGTTTTATAATTCATTTCAGACTTGTAAAAAGACGTAATAAACAGAAAGTGTGTCATGCTAGCAATGTTTACATTTAATTATCCATTATTTTCTTTAAATAAATAACCTACACTGACACTACATAAAAATGGTACCGGGCTCGTAACTCTATAACTGGGCAACTGAAATACTAAAAATGGTTGCCCGTGCGGGCAACCAATCGTGAAAAGTTAGTTTCCATCCCTGAATAATCTCATCCTTGTCGCCATTATTGTACAAACACGGAGTTTCAATGGGGGATCAAACCAACAACCTCTGGAGTAGTAGTTAGACACTAACCACGTCGCTGATAAGCTAGCTCAACAGCAAGGCTGTTGAAAGTGACCTTAAATCACTACACTATAAACAAGAGATGTGTTTGTCAGAAACATAATGCCCCCTACTGTGCCGCTTTGATTTTGTGTTTTTGACCTTCGACCTTGAAGGATAACCTTGACCTTTCAGCACTCAAAATGTGCAGCTTCATGAGATACACATGCATCATGCATGCCAAATATCAAGTTGCTATCTGAAGGGACATAGAAGTTATGATCATTTTTTTAAACCTAAACGCGAAACCTAAACATAAAGAGTGACGGAAGGACGGACGGTCCGATCACTATATACCCTCCTTCGGGGCCATAAAAAATAATCGGGAACAGTATTCAGTAGTCAGTACATTACCAATGAATAGAATTGTATTTGAATACTTGAAGAAGTTAATTACGATGCTTTTCAATGCAAAATAAGTTAAAAT
Organism: Dreissena polymorpha; assembly: GCF_020536995.1. Classification (NCBI taxonomy): domain Eukaryota; kingdom Metazoa; phylum Mollusca; class Bivalvia; order Myida; family Dreissenidae; genus Dreissena; species Dreissena polymorpha. Next base: position 74,227,845 of record NC_068360.1, on the reverse strand, counting down.
TAGGGCTGTCACGATTCACCGGTATATCGGTATATCGCTGTGCATGTCGTGAAAAAAATCGCACCGCGGTACGGCGTTGCCACACCGTTTTTTTTTATATTATTATATTGGCACAGATATAAATACATTACATAATTATTTTGATATAGATATCGTTTTGATAAATGTAGAAGCGATTCAAAAGGGCTAAATTAATAATCCATTAATATCCAGGTCAAGCAAGCGCTTCCACTTGTAGATGTTTAACTTTCACGTTTAAAATACGGCGATGTATGGGTCCGTACCTTTTTTGGAATTAGGAACAGATTTCCTTTGCAAATAAGTTCATAATTATCCAAAAGATGTTTATTTTATTTCTTATTTTCTTTCTTAAGTATGTCGATCGTTCAAAGCATGGCACTTCCGAATCATGTTATCTTAAGATTCTGAATAAGCCGAGGAAGAGTCAGAACGCTACGGATTTTCAATACTGGGCCCGCTGACTCCGCATTTTGAACATGCCCTTCAAGTGTTCGATTTACACAGATCGTAGTGACAGCAATTGTAAACAACATGGCGGACATTTTAGAAAAAGACGCGAACAATAGGAGGTTTTTGTGTGACATCACAAGAGGGGTTTTCCGTTACTAAAAATAGATTGGCCGTCAACTTCTTGATCGCGGCCAATTACATTGTATCAGAGTTAAGGTCGTCGGAAGACTTAATACTTACAATTTCACAAAACAAAACTATAAATACCCGTATTTAAAAAAAATAAGAATTTAATAAATGATATTTCAAAAATAATAATACATATAATAATTTGAATATTATTATAAGTGGTGTGGATGCGATAGTGTTATTTTTCATTCGCGATTGAAATTTAGTGTAAGGGCTGCATTGAATCAGTTATAAAACAAAGCCCTAAAATAGCTCAATACATTTCAATCTTGAAATGTATTTTTAATTTTCTTTTACATTAAATGAATTTTCGTTTCGTAAACATTGAATGAAAATATTAATAAATTTAAGCATTCAAATTGAAAAAAACACCTGCATATTTTGCAAATTGAACTGTCTTTGCATGTACACGTATATTGAAAACTCGTCTGTAGTGATAATGAGCGATACAAATCTAGCATTTATGATACCATTAATCTACACATTTAATTTATTTAACGCAAGTATTTTATATCCCTATAATGACCAAACGCGATTGCTTGTTTTCATGATGATTTTTCGAACACTGCAGTAACGCACGATCTTTACACATTATAGCAGAGTTAACATTTGCAGGTACCCGTTAAATACGTTAATTGTGTAAATGTGTACAATATTTTAAATGTATAGTTATTAAACACTTTATTGTTATATTTAAACTGGCTAATATATATACTTAAAAGTTCCTAGCTGTTAATCCATTTCGGACAAATTTCTATTTTTAAATATGTTCAAATATTTTATTAAAGCAACTGTTAAGTTTGTGACTTAATATGTCGAGAGATGACATGGAGGTTTCATAAATTGTGTTTAATGACCAGACACATGTGGTTTATGCAGAGACCCCATACAGAGTAATACAAGTATTGGTCCCTGGGTTTATGACACACTGTTTTCTTAGTAATTGTCTGTCTGGATCATATCGAGATAATTGGTTTGTGATAAAGAAAGGGGCAATTAAACACTGGGTTAAAATGTTGAAACAAAGAGTGTGAAAATTGGTGTGAACAATTAAATAAAAAAACATTAACATTTATCAAGAAGATTTAGTTAATCTGTAACAAGGTAAGTTTTTACAGACAAATAAATTCAAGTCAGTTTCTATATGTTGATTACATAAAATCAATCAATTTGTTGTGTTTTTTTCGTCCTTATTTGTGTTCGTTCATTGCATTCAATTTAATCTGAAAGAATTTCAATTTCTGAGTATTTTTTGTTCTTCAAAAGGGTCGCGAATATGTTTGTAACCTTATTACGATGCGCTTCATCAATGCAAACAATAGCAGAATGGTCGCAGTTTTGACGGCCAAAATTTGAGCATGCGCAAACGTGACGTCATTATCGGAATCCCCAAAACCTCCTATAACAATGACTACTTCTATCAAGTTTATTCACAGGAGTTTGAAATTTTATCAATATAGCTAATCTAATGGCTAAAAAAAAAAATACCCCTATATAGTATAAAGACTAGTTTCTTTCACCGGCCTTTTGATTATTATACCATGAATCGATGTAGGGTACCCTGTTTTTCCAGTAATTTCCCTTGTAAACTGGAAAATGGGCGGGTCCGGGGTCTGCTGCGTTGCACTCCTGTAGTCTTTATACTATATAGGGGTATTTTTTTTTTTAGCCATTAGATTAGCTATATTGATAAAATTTCAAACTCCTGTGGTTTATTACAGTTTTTTAT